>NW_023270265.1:10135348-10214558 GCF_011800145.1 Mirounga leonina | reverse complement strand
TATGCATATGCATATATGATATGCATATGCATATATGATATGCATATATGAGAAAGGCACTTGGTGTTGGCAATACGAGGAATCCAAAGCTTTCATCACAGCAGACCCCTCAAATCCACAGTGATGGCTACACCAACACTCTGGCTCTGTGGCCATTAGAAAAGTACAAGTAGTTGCTATAGAAAGCTAGATAAAAGTTGTATACACTGGAGGCAACCAAATGGGTCTCAGTCGGTTAAGCATCTGCCTTTGGCTCAGGTCATGATCTCAGGGTCCTGAGATTGAGCCCCATGTTGGGCTCATCAGGGAGTCTGCTTCTCCCTAGTGCTCTCCCTCTCTCTCTCTTTCAATAAATTAATAAAATCTTAAAAATAAGTTATATACACTGAATCCAGCAAAATTTGGGGTGCTACATAAAATAAGTCTAGTAAATATATTTAACATTTTCATTTCATATCTTTTAAAGGCTTCATTTCCAATTTGCATTGTATTTCATAATTACGTCAATAGTTATTTAGAAACAAATTCCAATTTGACCAGTTTTAGTCTTCTCCATCATTTATATTGCATCTTAAATATAATTGAATTTTTATACAGTTCTGGAGGTTACAGAATTTTGGCTATTTCTTTTTCAGGAAAGTTATATGGGGTGGTATGTTTTCTGAGCCCTAGCAAGTGTAAGACTTTCAGCTGGCTTTATACATAAATAACATGGTGAGTGGTTATAGAATTTTGAATAACAATGAATATGATATCAAAATTCTAGTGTACTCCGCTTCCAGCCATGACAGTGATATTGGATTTTTCCTCCCATTGAAAATAACTATAAACCTAGACAAAATATATGAAGCATTGGGCAACAGGCAGTGTAGGATACTGATCTCTGAGAGAAACGGAACACAGTGAGCCCCCGATTGCTCTGGCTTTTTGTCTGGAGTCACTTTCCCGAAGTAAAGGAGAGCAGGTGGTCCCAAATGGAGCCGCGTTCTCTCTAAGCTGAGAATTGAAAGATGAAGTCCAAGGATGCTGAAGCTATTGTAAATGCAGAGATAGCTGAGGAGAGGCAGTTGTATGGAAATGGGTGGCGGGAGCCCCTCTGTAATCTACATGAGGATCCAGCATGGGCCTGTGGCCAAAGGCTGAGCTGTCCAGGGAAGGACCTCATAAGTCCTCATACAAATTTCCCCCTGTAGGTCAAGAGCTGAATGGTAATATCAGAAGATAGGACAGGAGATAGTGAAGTTTCAGGGCACAGTGAGGAGAAGCCTCTAAGTACCTTAGACTCTCAGTGGAAAACCCAGAAATATTAGATCTTAGGAGTGAGGACAGTAAATCCTAGGATTAAGGATAAAATCTTTATGGGTAAGAGCTAGACCTTACTTAATAAAGCATAAGACCATGATTACTTGAAGATAAAACTGAAGAGAACCTCAGATAAATACTGACTACACCAAACAAGCTAACAAATAGTACAGTTCCATGAGGAAGGGAGAGAATGGGCCAAAATGGTACTTGAAGAAATAAAGGCTGGAAGGTTGTGAAATTTGGTGAAAAACTCAATTTACAGATTCAAGAAGTTTAGGAATAGTACAATGAACACCAAACTCAGGTTTAAACATGAATTCTGAGGGAAACCAAAGTGTCCATAAAACCTTGTAGACATAATTCCCTTTGGTTCATCCTTTTACCTTCTACTCCAGCTGAATTGGGTCCTTGACATTTCTTCCTAGATATTCCGGGTACAGGCTTTGCCAGCTTTTTTGGCCTTTCCTTCATACCTCATTTTGAGCAAAAATCCCCTTCCAGCTCAGGTCACTATTGTCCCATGATATCCTTCTCCATCTTCACTCCCACTGCCCTCCTCTTCCCTCACTTTAGATATAGTCCTAGGTACACAGTTGTATGAAGGGCTTCTGCGAAAGTGTTCTCTGCAGCACTACTTGTGAGAAAATGTTAAACCCTCAATGAAGATGGGTTTCATATGCAAATCATATGAAAAAGCAAGTGATACCTTATTGAAGGCCTATAGTGTACCCTTGAATATTAAAAGTTTTGAGAAGTCCTGAAAAGAAACCCATTATTTTTTCAGCCAATGTTTTCCAAACTTGTTTCACTTTTTAAAAAAGTGTAACATCTATTAACTTCTCATAAGGCCTAGAGTGTGACAGAAATTGTTTTGGAAGATGCTGAACTGGAAGGGGCCTCTCCTGAATTGCGGTTTATTCCTTTCTGTGTCTCTCTCTGCATCTCTCTTCCTTTCTCACTCTCTCAGCACTTTATCTAATTCGTCTATGTTTGTAATTAAGGCCCATCATGAAGCCTGGGGTATTGCATTCCTATTTTCCCAAAGCTGATAAAATCACAACCCTACCACAAAATAATCCTGACAAACTGATTTTGAATGAACTCTGATCCCCCCCCCAAAAGTTTTGATGGGAGAAGTAGAAAAATAAGAAAAAAATTCCATATTGGAATCTAGAAATTTTGCTAGTGATGAAGAAATAATTAGTTGCAATATCATTTCTTAGTCTAGCATTTTTCCCTTCAAAGAATGTATTGCTGAGGGAACTGGTCCAGAGCTCAACATGGACAACTCCGATTTCTTCCTTCATATCACTGATGTCTTTACATGCAGGGTGGAGGGAGGGAGGGAAATAGGGAGGGAGGTTGGACAGGAGGTTTTCCGTACCTGCTCAACTTGCTCAGATCTTAGTGATTAAATGGCCTTTTGTCAGATAATTAAGATTTTCATCCCTGGATGCAGATGTTCAAAGGGCTTGGCTATAACTAGTGTTTATTTAATATGAACAGGCCCTGATCCCTTCACCTGTCTGGGAGCATCTGTATTACCCTGCTTTCAGAATGGATTTAGCTCACAAACTATTTTATTGCCTGCTTGCATTTTGGGCCAAAGTGAGAAAAAGACAAAACACTTTAGTGTATGTGTGAATTTGTTCTCTCTCTCTCTCTCTCTCTTTTTTTTTTTAAGACTTTATTTATTTATTTGACAGAGACACAGCGAGAGAGGGAACGATTTGTTCTAACAAGAAGGGAGAACTAGTCCAGCCACCCAGCCCCTTTTATCACTTTGTTCACAGCTCTTATGCTAGCTCTAAAAGGCGCCTTTACAAATGGAACAGTATGGTTTTTATCCTTGGGTTTTATTCACTTCATGAATAAAAATGCCTCTGATTCACTTTGCAAGGTGGAAAGTGGGTTTGAACTTGTACTTAGAGTGAGATGAAGTTTAGCCAATGTTTGTGTCATTTACTAGAGTGGTTCATTTCACCTTGGGCTTTATGTCCTCAGTACAGCCCTTATTACTCAGGCACTGGCCTCTGTTTGAGGACATCTTGTTCCTCCAATTACGCTGAAGTGGCCCGTTTCCGGCTAGGATCCAGCCGCTTCACCACCAGCCTCTTATCACAGCACCAATTACACAGACTCAAAGCAGGGTCTGTTTGGGGCCAGTTATTCTGGGAATGGCTTTTCTGGGTTGATGCTCTCAGTGTTTGAACATAGCTAAATAAACAGCCTTGTTTCATTTGGGAGCTCTCAACCAAAGAGTTTTCTTCCTTCATCTACTAGTTCTTTCTTACTCACTTAATGTGTATCTATTCCATTTTATTCAGGATTTTTGTTGTTGTTGTTTAGCTTTTTCCCTTCAAATTGTTATCATTTGGGGTTGCCTTAAATTCACCTCATGAAGATCTGTTTACAACTAAGCGTGCCTCCTTCCTCTTTCCCAGATGTATATAAGTAGTCCTGCACATCCATCAGGTCTCAGCCAAAATGTTTCTTCCTCAACGAAGCCTCCCTGCATAGGCCTAGGTTTTAATTTCTCACTGGTTCCATTTCCCCAGATTCCAGGACTCTGGAGCCTTGGGAGCCAGTCAACTTTCCTATTCCCATGATACAGCAAATATATACTTGAAGACCTTGTCATTGTTCTAGCACTAGAAATGCTTTATGAAATCAATATCCTTTTACATGCAGAATTAAACTTGCAAGAAAGAATGGATAATTGGTGTATGCTGGTAATGAAAAGGTTTCTGGGAAACAGACTGGTAAGGGTGAAAGCAAATCCTTCAGTGGCCTTGGTGGTAGGAGATTGCCTATCTCAGCAAACCAGGGGTGTGAATTTTTGTTGTTAGGTTTCGTTATATTTTCTTTAAATTTTAGTTAACATACAGGGCAATATTGGTTTCAGTAGAAATCAGTGATTCATCACTTACATACAACCCCTGGTGCTCATCACAACAAATGCCCTCCCTCTTTAATATCCATCAACCACTTAACCCATCTCCCACCCCTCTCCCTCCAGCAGCCCTCAGTTTGTTCTCTATCATTAAGAGTCTCTTATGGTTTGTTTTCCTCTCTCCCTTCCCCCCTTCTCACATGTTCATCTGTTTTGTTTCTTAAATTCCACATATGAGTGAAATCATATGGTATTTGTCTTTCTCTGATTGACTTATTTCACTTAGCATAATACATTTAGCTCCAACCACTTCGTTGCAAATGCAAGATTTCATTCTTTTTGATGGCTGAGTGATATTCCATTGTGTATACACAATGTCTTCTTTATTCATTCATCGGTTGATGGACATTTGGGCTTTCTCCATAATTTGACTATTGTTGATAATGCTGCTATGAACATCAGGGTGCATGTACCCCTTTGAATTTGTATTTTTATATCCTTTGGGTAAATACCTAGTACTGCAATTGCTGGATCATGGGGTAGTTCTATTTTTAGTTTTTTGAGGAACCTCCATACTGTTCCTTAGAGTGGCTGAACCAGTTTGCATTCTCACCACAGTGCAAGAGGTTTCCCCTTTCTGCACATCTTCACCAATACCTAGTGTTTCTTGTGTTGTTAATTTTAGGCATTCTGACAGGTATGAGGTGGTATCTCATCATGGTTTTGATTTGTAGTTCCCTGTTGGTGAGTGATGTTGAGCATCTTTTCATGTGTCTGTTAGCCATCTGGCTATCTTTGGAAATGTGTCTATTCATATCTTCTGCCCATTTCTTAAATGGGCTATTTATTTTTTTGGGTGTTGAGTTGGGAAAGTTCTTTCTAGATTTTGGATGCTAACTCTTTATCAGATATGTTGTTTGCAAATAGCTTCTCCCCTTCCGTAGGCTGCCTTTTAGTTTTGTTGATTGTTTCCTTCACTGTGCAGAAGCTTTTTATCTTGATGAAGTCCCAGTAGTTCATTTTTGCTTTTGTTTCCCTTGCCTTCAGATGACGTGTCTTGTAAGAAGTTGCTACGGCCAAGGTCAAAAAGGTTGATGCCTGCGTTCTCCTCTAGGATTTTAATGGGTTCCTGTCTCACATTGAGGTCTTTCATCTATTTTGAATTTATTTTTGTGTATGGCGTTAGAAAGTGGTCCAGTTTCATTCTTTTGTGTGTCACTTTCTAGTTTTCCCAACACCATTTGTTGAAAAGACTGTCTTTTTTCCACTGGCTATTCTTTCCTGCGTTGTTAAAGATTAGTTGACCATGTAGTTGTGGGTCCATTTTTGGGTTTTCTGTTCTGTTCTATTGATCTCTGTGTCTGTTTTTGTGACAGTACCATACTGTCTTGATGATTACAGCTATGTAATACAGCTTGAATTCTGGAATCGTGATGCTTCCAGTTTTGTTTTTCTTTTTCAGAACTGTTTTGGCTATTTGGAGACTTGTGGTTCCATACAAATTTTAGGATTGTTTATTCTAGCTCTGTGAAAAATGCTGATGGTAGATTGCTTTGGGTAGTATAGACATTTTAACAATGTTCTTCAAATCCATGAGCATGGAATGCTTTTCCATTTCCTTGTCCTCTTCATTTTCTTTCATAAGTGTTCTGTAGTTTACAGAGTACAGATCTTTCACCTTTTTAGTTAGGTTTATTCCTAGGTAGCTTACTGTTTTTGATGCAATTGCAAATGGGATCAATTCCTTGATTTCTTTTTCTGCTGCTTATTGGTGTGTAGAAATGCAACAGATTTCTGTGCATTGATTTTATATCCTGCAATTTTTCTGAATTCTTGTATGACTTCTAGCAATGTTTTGGTGGAGTCCTTTGGGTTTTCTACATGGAATATCATGTCATCTGCAAATAGTGAAAGTTTGACTACTTCCTTGCTGATTTGGATGACTTTTATTTCTTTTTGTTGTCTGATTGCTGAGGCTAGGACTTCCAGTACTATGTTAAATAGAAATTGTGGGAGTGGACATCCCTGTCTTGTTCCTGACTGTAAGGAAAGGCTCTCAGTTTTTCCCCATTGAGGATGATATTAGTTGTGGGTCTTTCAAAAATGGCCTTTATGATGTTGAGGTATGTTCTATCTATGCCTACTTTGTTGAGGGTTTTTTCAAGAAAGAATGCTGTATTTTGTCAAATGCTTTTTCTGCATCTATTGACAGGATCATTTAGTTCTTACCCTTTCTTTTATTAATGTGGTGTATCATGTTGATTGATTTGTGAATATTGAACCACCGCTGTAGCCCAGGAATAAATCCACTTGATCATGGTGGGTAATTCCTTTAATGTACTGTTGAATTCAATTTGCTCGTATTTCATTGAGACTTCTTTTCATCCATGTTCATCAGGGATATTGGTCTATAATTCTCCGTTTTAGCTGAGTCTTTGTCTGGTTTTGGAATCAAGGTAAAGCTGGCTTTGTAGATTAAGTTTGGAAGTTTTCCTTCCATTTCTATTTTTTTGGAACAGTTTGAGAAGAATAGGTATTAACTCTTTTTTAAATATCTGGTAAATTCCCCTGGGAACCCATCTGGCCCAGGACTTTTGTTTGTTGGGAGGTTTTTGATTATTCAGTTTCTTTGCTGGTTATGGGTCTGTTCAAATTTTCTATTCTTGTTTCAGTTTTGGGAGTTTGTAAGTTTCTAGGACTTTGTCCATTTCTTCCAGATTGCCCAGTTTGTTGGCATATAACTTTTCATAGTATTCTCTTATAAGTGTTTGTATTTCTATGGTGTTTGTTGTGATCTCCCCTCTTTCATTTGTGATTTTATCTATCTGGGTCCTCTCTCTTTTCCTATTGATAAGTCTGGTTAGGGGTTTATCAATTTTATCAACTCTTTTGAAGAACGAGCTTTTAGTTTTGTTGGTCTTCTCTACTGTTTTTTGTTTTGTTTTGTTTCTATATCGTTTATTTCTGCTCTAGTCTTTATTTCCCCTCTTCTGCTGGCTTTAGGCTTTATCTGCTGTTCCTTTTCTAGCTCCTTTAGATATAAGGTTAGGTTGTGTATTTGAGACTTTTCTTGCTTCTTGAAGAAAGCCCGTATTCCTATATACTTCCCACTTAGGACTGCCTTTGCTGAATCCCAAAGGTTTTGGACTGTCATGTTTTCATTTTCATTTGCTTCTGTGTATTTTTTTATTCTTTAATTTCCTGGTTGACCTGTTCATTCTTTAGTGGGATGTTCTTTAACCTGCATGTATTTGAGGTCTTTCCAAACCTTGTGGTTGACTTCAAGTTTCATAGCAGTGTGGTCTGAAAATATGCATGGTATGAACTTAATCTTTCTGTACTTGTTGAGCATTGTTTTGTGACCCAGTATGTGATCTATTCTGGAGAATATTCCATGTGCACTTGAATAAAATGTGTTTTCTGCTGCTTTAGGAGCAAATATTCTGAATATATTTGTTAAGCCCATCCGGTCCAGTGTGTCATTCAAAGCCCTGGTTTCCTTGTTGACTTTCTGTTTAGATGATCTGTCCATTGCTATAAGTGGGGTGTTAAAGTCCCCTACTATTATTGTGTTATTATAAATTAGTTTCTTTATGTTTATCATTAATTGATTTATATATTTTGATGCTCCCAAGTTGGGGGCATAAATATTTAAAATTGTTAGATCTTCTTCGTGGATCTACCCCTTAATTATGATGTAATGCCCTTCACCTCTTGTTATAGTCTTTGTTTTAAAATCTAGTTTGTTTGATGTAAGTATGGCTAATCTGGCTTTCTTGTGATGTCCATTAGCATGATAGATAATTCTCCATCCCCTCACTTTCAATCTGCAGGTGTCTTTAGGTCAAAATGAATCTCTTGTAGGTAGCATATAGACAAATCTTGTTCTTTTATCCATTCTGATACCCTATGTCTCTGGATTGGAGCATTTAGACCATTTACATTCAGGGTGATTATTATTTTTTTAAAGATTTTATTCCTTTGACAGACTGCACGATTTGGGGGAGGGGTAGAGGGAGAGGGAGAAGCAGGCTCCCCACTGAGCAGAGAGCCCAATGCAAGCCTTGATCCCAGGACCCTGGGATCATGACCTGTGCTGAAGGCAGACACTTAACCCACTGAGCCACCCAGGCACCCCCAGAGTGATTACTGAAAGACATGAATTTAGTGCCATTTTGTTACCTGTAGAGTTGATATTTCTGGGTATGTTCTCCGGTCCTTTCTATTCTTTTTGCTTCTGGTCTTTTTTCCTCCACTCAAAGAGTCACCCTTAAAATTTCTTGCGAGGCTGGTTTAGTGGTCACGAACTCCTTTCATTTTTATTTGTCTGGGAAACTCTTTCTCTCTACTATTCTGAATCTTGCTGGATAAAGAATTGCTGGCTACATATTTTTTCCCATTTATCATGTTGAATATATCCTGCCACTCTCTTCTGGCCTGCCAAATTTCTGTGGACAGATTTGCTGAGAACCTGATCTGTCTTCCTTTGTAAGGACTTTTTTCCCTTGCTGCTTTCAGGATTTTTTACTTGTCTGTATTTTGTGAATTTGACTGTGATATGCCTTGGCGATGGTTGGCTTTTGTTGAATTTATTGGGAGTGTTCACTGTGCTTCTTGGATTTTGATGTCTGTCTCCTTCCCCAGATTAGGGAAGTTTTCAGCTATAATTTGTTTGAATAAACCTTCTGCCCTCTTTTCTCTCTCTTCATGTTCTGGGACTCATGATACGAATGTTGTTACAGTTTAAATAAGTTGCTGAGTTCCCTAAGTCTACCCTTGTGGTCCATTACCTTTCTTTTCCTCTTCTTTTCAGCTTCATTTTCCATACTTTTATCTTCTGTATCACTGATTTGTTCCTCTGCTTCGTCCATCCTCATTTTTATTGCATCCATTTGGGTTTGCATCTCAGTTATAGCATTTTTAATTTTGGCCTGACTAGATTTTAGTTATGTTATCTCTGCAGTAAGGGACTCTTGGGTGTCTTCTATGCTTTTTTCAAGCCCAGCTAGTATCCTTATAATTATTGTTTTAAATTCTAGTTCAGACATTTTACTTACATCTGTATTGATTAAATACCTGGCCATGAGTTCTGCTTCCTTTTCTTTCTTTTGGGGTGAATTTCTCCTTCTTGTCATTTTGTCCAGAAAAGAAGAAATAAAACAAAACCAAAAACAAACAAACAAAAAAACCCCAAAGCCCCCAGATCCTGGGTGTGTTTTGGCCTGCTTGTTGAAAGAATCTAGATCCCAAAATGAAAGTAAAATAAAATAAAATGAAAAAATAAAAATAAAACTCAAAATTAAAAATAAAAAAAGAAACTGAATAAAGAAAAGTAGTAAAAAGAATAAAGAATAAAAGTAAAAAGGAAGCTAGATCCTATTTCCCCTAGAGCTGACCCTTTGTAGCATTCTATGATCAGGAGACTTGGTGCAGCAACTTTTGCTGGTCTTCTAGGGGAGCAGCCTGCCACACGGATTCTCAGGCTGACTTGATTCAATGCAAATGCTTCTCTAGGGTGCAGGGGGATGGGGCTTGGTGTAAGTGGCTCTGGTCTCCACTAGGTGGTGCTGTTTTGCCCCCTGAAGTCTTCCAGTGCTGATGAGTGGGATGAAGATGGTGGCACCCCATTCTCTAGCCCCAGAGTTGAAAGTTCGCAACCCCGATTCTTCTGGAAACCTTCACAGAAGAGCAATCAATCACCCCTTTTGTGTCCCTGATTTCTATATGAACCCTGCCTTCACCCTGCCTGTGTCCCAGCTTTTTTTTTTTTTTTTTTTATCTCAGACACACAACTGAGTTTCGAAACCAAATTTTAGGGAACCCTGCAGTGCAGACCCATGCTGATCCTCTGGGGGAGGGTCTCACCATGCTTTTGCCATTTGCTGACCTGTTCTAGGAAAGTAGTTGCATGGACTGTGCAGTGATTTGGAGTTTATGGTAAAACAGAGCAGAAAGTTGACACCAAGACTTGCTGCTCTAAGCTGGCTTCTCTGCTCCTATTCTTGGGAACAGCGAAGCAGGTTTGAATCACTCGTTCTTCTTGGTGACCCAGGGGATCCTCAGACCACCCTGTGACTGCTGAGATTCCACCCCGCTTCACCACCTGTGCACCATAAGCCAGGCACATCCCCCATGGCAGCAGACTTTTGAAAGTTCAGATTTTGCACTCTGCTGCTTATGATACTTTGTGGTAGCCTCCATAGCAGACCTCCCTCCCCACCACAGTACCTACACTTGTATCTCCCCCAAGTCAGCTCTGCACTTCCTGCCTTCCAAAAGGTGATTGCTTTTCTACTTGTAGACTTTTGGTTTTTGTTCTCTCGGACCTTCAATTAATTTCTTGGGTGTTCAGAATTACTTGATAACTATCTAGCTGTGTTTGAGGAATGAGACAAGCTTAGAGTCCCCCTACTCCTCTGCCATCCTAACTCCTTTCCAGGGGTGTGAGTTTTAACATCTGCATGCAGAATGAAAGCCATGCTGTTGTACAAGGCAGCATGTTATAACTGAGACCATTGCATAAAGTAGTAGGGTAAAATAGCATGAAAGAGTGATTCAGAAAAAAATATACCCTTGGACACACAGAGGCAGATAGAAAAAGTTGTCTGTCTCTGCCTGGACGTTGGGTGGGAAAAGTCCCTACAATTATTTGTGACCATAGGTCTGTGGCCCCCCTACAGTTAAAGTTCTAATTTTCACTATTGGTTGGTTCAGGGACCCTCAAGCTGAAGGGAATAAGGATTTTAAATATTTATGGAGAGAAATCATGAATGACTATATGCTGAAAAATTGGAAAAATTTTTTTAAGGTTTTTTATTTATTTGCCAGAGAGAGCACAACCAGGGGGAGTGGCAGGCCCAGGGAGAAGCAGGCTCCCCACTGAGCAAAGAGCCCGATGCAGGACTCAATCCCAGGACTCCGGGATCATGACCCCAGCTGCAGTCAAATGCCCAACTGACTGAGTCATTCAGGCATCCCCCCAAATTGGAAATTTTTAATGGAAGAATGGAATTTTAGAAAGCCATTTATAAATAGAAAATTATTTCTAGGAAATTATCAAAACACATTGATAGCATGAACGTATTCATGCTGCATGGATTCCCTAGGAACACAGAAATTTTTTTTAAAGTTTATTTGAGAGCATGTGCAAGTGCATAAGTGGGGGGAGGGGCAGAGGGAGAGACTCTTCAAGCAGACTCCCTGCTGAGCACGGAGTCAGTCCCACAGCCCATGAGATCATGACCTGAGCTGAAACCAACAGTCAGAGGCTTAACCAGCTGAGCCACCCAGGTGTCCCAGGATGGTTTTAATTGAAAAACTATAACTGAAAGTCTTTTAAAACAAATGGAAGGGAATGTTTCCTAACTAAAAATGGTATCTTCTAAATGCCTGCGGCATTTATCACACTTGGTGAAATACTCAAAGCATTACCTTAAAAGCCAGCCTATCCAGTATGGCATTGGATGTTTGAGGTATTATAGTGATAATAGGTAGTATCATGTACAATTGATGATCTTCAAGAATTTTTTGACCAACAACCTAACATGAAAAGAAGATATAAAAGTTAAATAAGTACAAAGAAAAATAAAACAAATTATGCACTATATAATGAATGAGAAAAGAACACACTTCAGAAGATGAAATATAGGTGAAATATGGTCAGTTCACAGAGGAAGAAATACCAATGTTCTCCTCCCCAAAAAAAAAAAGATTATCAATCTGGCAATCGAAGTGTAACCTAAAACAAAATGAGATTATTTCCTACTTACAGAATTGTTAAAAAATTACTGACTGGTAACAAGTTTGATGAAGATCTAGAGAAAATGAACTCCTACATTTCTGGTGGGAGCACAAATTAATATAAGCAATTTACAGAACTAATTGCCCATTCCTCGTAACACTGAAAATATGCATGTCCTATGACGCATTGTAACTGAGTCCAAGCTCAACTGCTCACCACCCGACAGACCATGAGGAGCAAGGTGTTAGGGTAAGGGAAGTGACTTTATTCAGAAAGCCAGAAAACTGAGGAGATGGCAGACTGCTGTCCCAAAAAACCACTTCCCCTTCATATGATTCAAGCTTCTCTTATATTAGGAAGAGGGGCAAGTATGAGGGGGTTGAAGTCAAAAGGTACTAATGTCTGCAGCCCTCAAGGAAGGTCATGTAACTTCTTTATTCTAGGTCAGTTGATCTTTGCTTGCAGGAATCTGGTCATGTCATTCCTATAAATCTTAAACATGGCATCGTCATTTCTGTATATGCTTCCTTATCTTCTCAGGTGAGGTAGATTTGGGGTAAAGATCAGGTTTTGCAAATCTTAGCTGAACAGGCTTGACTAAGCAGAAGTTTCTAAGCTATGGGTCACAGTAGCAAGGGAAATGGAAACAATATGGAGTCTGACATGCTAAGTTTCTCCCTGTTACAATTCCCCATTGTCAAAGTTCCATTCCACAATCTTACGGAATCAGGGACAAAGGGACATATCTCTCATCCTGCTGGATGGGGTTGACGATGGGCAATGGCAAATGGAGCCATTTGAATTATGAAATATTTCTTCATGCCTCTTTTTGGTCTTGGAGTCTTAGAAGTAACCATAGGCATTTTTATGGAAACATCAGAGAGACACAGGTTAATGGTTGGAGTAAATTTTAAACTTATAAAAGTTTCAGTCCCGAGAGCTGTCCGTGAGATTCTAGATGTGGGGCTCAAAGCATTCTCAGATGGAGTGGGAGCAGGTAGTGACAATCTAATGGATTTCTCTGTTTTGTAGTTCAAATGTCTCTGGCTATCCTTTTAAGTGGCCCACAGAGCAACAGGCATGAAGATTGTCTATATGTGAACTGTTGTGGCAATTTCTCTGACGTTTACCTCCAGTTGTCTAGTTTTGGTTGGCAGGACTCCAGGAAAAGGGGCAGTTTTAGTTCTCAGTGATTTCAAATCAAGAGAATGGGAGAAGATTGGAAACCTTAGTTTGGAGAGTCATGGCTAGATATTTGAGGAAACCTGAAGAATTCAGGATCTAGACCAGTTTTGTAGGCAAACAACACTAATGACAATCAGAACTAGAATCTACACCCACACCCACAAAGGTGTGTTTTTGAAACATAATTTTCTCTCTAAAATTACTTATTTTTATGAAAGATACCCAAACTCAGACTAATTTGTTCGTAAAGTAAGTCGTTTTTAAAATTAATTTATTTTTTAAAGATTTTATTTATTTATTTGACAGAGACACAGCAAGAGAGGGAACACAAGCAGGGGGAGTGGGAGAGGGAGAAGCAGGCTTCCCGCTGAGCAGGGAGCCCGATACGGGGTTCAATCCCAGGACCCTGGGATCATGACCTGAGCCGAAGGCAGATGCTTAACGACTGAGCCACCCAGGCACCCCAAAATAAGTCTAGTTTTAACAAACGTGGCCTAATTATTTACATAAGTACAGCAGGAATAGCAGTTGGCCATGTAGCTTCTTTTAAACCTGCTTTGCTAGAAGTTTTTATAGGGAATTTCAGATTGAATTTTTAATAACCTTTCAAGGCTAGAAGCCAAGCCAAATACTTGCCATCAAATTTTCCTGTGATACTTGTATATTTGGGTGAATTCCTCTTTTCTTGAGGTCTACAAAGTATCCCGCTAGGATATGATATTCTTACCCTGGTAAGGCTGCTTGGAACTCTTTGTGTTTTTGTTTTTGTTTTTTAATTTTATTTATTTGAGAGAGAGAGTACATGCAAGTGTGAGAGGAGGGGCAGAAGGAGTGGGAGAGAGAGAATCTTGAGCAAGCTGCACGCCCAGTGTGGAGCTTGACATGGGGCTCGATCTCATGACCCTCATCATGAGCTGAGTCAAAATCTAGAGTTGGCCACTTAACCAACCAAGCCACCCAGGCACTCCAAGGCTGCTGGGAGCTCCTTAAGCAAAGCATTAGGCCACCATTTTCAAGGGGCTTTACTGGCTCCATAAAGTCAACCTTAGTTCCTTAAAACTGTCCCACCATATCTGAGTCTATGCGTGTCTCAAATATGACATTCCAGTCAAAGCCTTGGTCAAATAACCAATGTTTTCAGTGGTATCCTCTTACAAGGAGAACAGGTTCTTATTGAACTTAGGCAAATAATTAAATTGCCCTGAAAGAAAAAATACTCAGAGTTCCTGCATTCTGGAGGATTCAGGTAGGGAGAAAAGATAAATTTCAATTTGTTCACAAAGGAATATTTTTTTTTGCATATTTCTATAAGTCCTAGATAAGAGGAAAATAATTTCTTTAAATCTGGAAGAGCAAACATTAGAGAACCAGCAAAGTTTCAAATAAGAGTAATAAAAACTATAATCATCTTCCTTGATTCATTCAGTCCCATGTTACTAATTCTTCTGTTTGAATGTAGTTTTTCCATTCATTTGGGAAATTCTTAGTTTTATGATCTTAAAGATATCAGAAACCTGTTCTTGTCAAAAGTCATTTTCATGCATCTCCTTGACGCTTAAACACATTTACAAGGGTGCTGGGGTGAAGCTGCAACTGTAAATGACAAAAAGACTCAAAAATGGCCATGGTTAAAAATGTGAGAAGAGTTCATTATAATGCAGTTGACAAGGAAATTCAGTTATTTTTGTGACACACATTCAAGTAATTAGAATTACATCTGATGACATACCATGACATATTAAAACTTTAGGAATTTTATATAATTTCTGGAACAGTTATAGCATTTAACCACACAATATTACCTAAGAAGGTTTATCATTTGTTTGACAATGCTTCCCATGTAACTTAACATACCAAATAAACAAACTTAAGTAGTCAAATTTGGAAGTTTGTTAAAAACCTCAGATGGTTCTAAAGCCCATGCCTAAATAGGGTTACAGATTATTATAAAATTTAATGTTATCCATTTAACCAAGGTGGCAGTAAGTTATTGTACAGAAGGTTATATTGTTTCGGGCAAAACTTAGCTCCTTTAATATCGAGAAGTTTTAACTTTCTTAAATAATCAAAGATGTGATGAAGACAAAACATGGAAACTTTATTTTTCTGGTCAGATAAAGAAAAAAGTGTATTTACAATTTATCAAGAGTAGACCAACAATCCAAGAAAACTTTCTTTTTTTAAAGATTTTATTTATTTATTTATTTGAGAGCGAGCATGAGCAAGGGGAGAGGGAGATGTAGACTCCCCACTGAGCAGGGAGCCCGATGTGGGGCTCGATCCCAGGACCCCGGGATCATGACCCAAGCTGAAGGCAGATGCTTAACTGACTGAGCCGCCCAGGTGCCCCGAAAACTTTGTCTTTTTAACAAGGAGAAAACCAAATTCCAAATGTAAACTGGTGTACTTTAAAAACTCATTCATTCCAGTCTTAGTCTAACCATGCATAAAATTTTTTCCAAAGATTCCCCTTCACAAATGGGGAGGGGCAGAGGGAGAAGGAGAGAGAATCTTAAGCAGGCACCATGGAGCCTGACACTGGCCCTGATCTATCTCACAACCCTGAGATCATGACCTGAGCTGAAATCAAGAGTCAGACACTTAACCAACTGAACTACTCAGGGGCCCCAGTCTTAATTATATTTATCAGAATTTTAACCCTTAGAAAATTTAGTTTCCAATGAAAACTAAGTAGTAACCAATTATGAACTCTTACACCAGAATTCCTTAGATTGGCAAATTTATAAATTTTATAATTTCTAGAAATTTGATTTTCATAGTACAACTTTCAATAAAATATAAAACATGTTTATTAACAGACCCAAGTATCTGTAGTTTTTCTGTAATAAGATAAAAGCTAGCAAACCTATGTTTAGGGAATAATATTTTAGTATATTAACTGATTTGGAAAAGACTTAGATATCCAACAAATTTAACTGAATTTACCTTTTAACTTAGCAAGACTTCAAAGTTTCAGGTTACCAAAGATTTTGAAAGCTATTTAAAAGTTTACCTGTAAACCTTTTTATTAACCTACTTGCTCTTAATAATTACCCATGAAAACTTCATGAGACAGATGAAATTAACCATCATTTTAAGTCCTCTTTTTGCTGATAAATTGCAACAGAGATAACAGGAGCTTGTTTGACCTTTAATAAGCCTTGGCAATGTAAAAGCTTTTATGTTTGATGCTGATAACTCTAAAGACACATTTATTTTAATTAAGCTAACAGCCTTGAATTAGCTTTAATTCTGAATATGTCGCACCTGTGTCCACTAAACAGTCAATCACTTTGTTCCCCACTGTCAATTTTACCTGAGGCTTCTGTGAGGAAATCTGAAATGGGTGGTTGAAATCCAGGGGAGCCCCTGGGGCCCTTCATGCTGATATGATAGGGTGCTTCTGTTTGAACCTCATAAGGAGGTGGCCCAACAGCATGGAGTGCTTTTTGTTCCTTGGTATTGAAGGTAAAAGGAGCAGGAACCCATAGCACCAGAGGCACCGAGGATGGGTACAGGAGCCGGCTGTGTGAGCTGTACCCGTCCTGGGGCGCCTGGGTGGCTCAGTCGTTAAGCGTCTGCCTTCGGCTCAGGTCATGATCGCAGGGTTCTGGGATCGAGCCCCACATCGGGCTCCCTGCTCAGTGGGAAGCCTGCTTCTCCCTCTCCCACTCCCCCTGCTTGTGTTCCCTCTCTCGCTGTGTCTCTCTCTGTCAAATAAATAAATAAAATTCTAAAAAAAAAAAAAATACATGCTAATGCACTTCCTCTGGGCGCAGGAAGGACATTCCCCATCTTCCTAGGCAAAAATTCAAAGCAGAACGCAGGCGAAACAAAACTATGACTGAATGGAGCCTGCAGTACCTCTGCTAGCATTCATTCCTGCCCAGAAGTGAACCAAATGGCTTCTTAGTTTCTGGTTTTTCCTCAAAAGTTGGAGCTTCACCGACTGAACTAGACAAGAAAAGAGAGCCAAACCCCAACCCCTTATTTGGAGGCAATGGAATGAGAGGAGAAAAGGTAAGAGTCACTAATACTTGTGGAGAGAACATTCCAAGCCTTTTTACAAAGCAAATATAACATAGCTGGTTCTGTCCAAAGATACCAAAAGCTGCAGCAACAAACCAAATGCAAACAAATTGGGTAAAAGTCTCACAGCTATTTGCCTCTCCAACAAGGCACCCCTGACAAATGCACACAAAGTGGCTTCTGTTGGAGGAAACACCCAAAACAAAGGGAAAGAGAGCTCCTGCTTGTACGTGCTGGTAAGACTTACCCTACTTTCTAGTCTGTTGACTTTTAGGGTTTGTCACTTCCTTCCCCCAACAGCTGGGTGCAGGGGCGGCCAGTCCCACTCAGAAAGTCAAAGGAGAAGTCCCCCAACAAATGGTCCCAGCCACTGCTAGGGACTTAGCTAAAAACTCCCTGGGGCGGGTCCGGCTGGCCCCTGGCTGGCAGTTGCTCCGGGCTGCCTTGCCAAATTGTGACCGAGTCCAAGCTCGTCTGCTTGCCACACGAAGGGCCAGTAAATTGAGAGGCAAGATGTTGGGGTAAGGAAAGTGATTTTATTTGGAAAGCCAGCCAACCGAGGTGATAGTGGATTATTGTCCTAAAGAACCATCTCTCTGAGCATGAGATTTTGAGTTTCTTTTATGTTAGGAAGAGGGAGAAGTGGAAGAGGGTTGAAGTCAAAAGGTACTGATTTTTGTACCTTGATGTCTGCATCAAGGAAGGTCATGTAACTTCTTTGTCCTAGTTCAGTTGATCTTTGCTTGTAAGAATCTGGTCATGGTGTTCCTGTAAATCTTAAACATAGCATAGTCATTTATTTTTTAAGATTTTATTTATTTATTTGACAGAGAGTGAGAGAGAGAGAGAATGAGAGTGAGCACAAGCAGGGGGAGTGGCAGGCAGAGGGAGAAGCAGGCTCCCTGCTGAGCAAGGAGCCTGATGTAGGACTTGATCCCAGGACCCTGGGATCATGATGGGAGCCAAAGGCAGATGCTTAACTGACTGAGCCACCCAGCGAGGTCATTTCTGTATGTACTTACTTAATTCCTTGGGTGAGGTAGATTTTGGTTAAAAAGTAATTTTTCAAATCTTAGCTAACCATGCTTATGTGCAGGGCTAAGCAGAAAGTTCTAAGCTATAGATCACAGTGGCAAGGGAAATTGTAGCAAAATGTTCTATGCTTCTCCCAGCAATTAAAAAAAATTTTTTTTTTTTTTAAAGATTTTGTTTATTTGACAGAGCAAGAGAACACCAGCAGGGGGAGCAGCCGAGGGAGAGGGAGAAGCAGGCTCCCTGCTGAGCGGGGAGCCCAATGCAGGGCTTGATCCCAGGATCCTGCGACCATGACTGGAGCTGAAGGCAGATACTTAACCAACTGAGCCACCCAGGCGCCCCAACACCAGCAATTTTATTTCTAGCCTGGTGACACTCTGGTGTGAATACACAAGAGTCATGTACAGACACCTTCATTTAAACACTGTTGGTGGGGCGCCTGGGTGGCTCAGTTGGTTAAGTGACAGCCTTTGGCTCAGGTCATGATCTTCGAGTCCCAGGATCAAGTCCCAAGTTCTTTCTCTCTCAAATAAATAAATAAAATCTTTAAAAAAATAAACACTGTTCGTAATAGCCAAAAAGGACCACTCAGGAAGGGAATGGATGCATACACTGTGGTTTATGCACCCAGTGGAATACTACCACATAGTGGTTTAAATTAATCACTTAGGTCTACAATGCATCAACATAGAGAATCTGGCTAAAGATTTTTAAATTGTATCTTTTGAAGAATAGAGAGTTGATAGGACTTTAAATAGGAATCACATATGCCTAAAACTTGTTTCTGGAGATGAGTCATTTCTTTCTTGGTGTTTGGTGGAAAGAAGTATCCCAAGTTTTGGAATGTTAACAGGACAGAAACCCCGGAGGAAGCCTAACCATAATCAAATTGAACAATCCTATATGAAATCAGATCTCACCTGAGGAGTTATGGTGGGGCTTATCTACTGTCCATATTTTTTTGGAAATGCAAATGGGAGACACGAGCAGTAACTAGTAACTCAAGTAACTGTTGAGAAACATTCTGTAAACTGCAAAGTGCTGTACACATGCTGGGGGAGTTGGTCTGAGTATGCAAATAATCAGCTAGAATGTCCTTCCCAGAGCAGATCTTTGGCAAGGCCTCCGCGGCTCCCACCCAGCAGATCCTGTAGAAAACACCTTAGCTGAGCAGGTTGGACTCAATTATGGAATGTTGGCAGCTGTCTCTGGAGCCTAGCAAACAAGTCGTGTTTTTTTTTTTTTTTTTTTTGCCAAATGCATTATTAATTGCCTGGGTAAAAGAACAAGGCCAGTCTGAGTCTCCAATTCCACCAGGGAACCTTGGGGCTTTGCATGAGGAGTGAGTGACACAGGCTTCCATTTCAGGAACTTGGAGTTGGCCTGCTGCATACCATTTTTAACGGAAGGGAAATACCCCAAATCAGATTAATGTGGTCTTGGGAAAGCCCAAGGGTTGTTAATGATTCTGTCCCTTGCATGGAAAAGGAAAATAAAAATCTAAAGAAACAAGGCAGATTCTGAAGTGAAAGGACAAGGGGCAAAGAATCAGGCTTTTTTTTTTTTGGTTTGTTTTTCCTATGCTTCTGAAGCAAGTGAGTTTTGTGAGACATTTAAAAGGCCAGTTGCCAGCTTACCTGCATTTATCACCCCGTTGGGGATCTGGGGAGTTTTCCTTTTTGATTCACCGGCTTTTCCAGAAGCAGCCTATAAACTTCTCGTCCTAGTTACCTAGGAAATAGTGGGGTTCCTGGGGCTGGAAATGGTATAGTGCTCTTGGCAGCTGTGTCTGGAACCTACCTGATTGTGTCTTGGTGGAACAATGTGTGAGGAGGAGGGCTGCACAGAGTAGGGGTCTTGCAGCTTCACTGCTGAAAATCTGGTCAGATCGAGGCAGGTGCGTCTGACCAGAAGAATAAATGCCCCAAACCAGCGCTCTTTGTTTTAGGGCATGACTCTTCCCGTGAGAGAACTCACTCAGTGCCTTTTTGCAGTTCTTCCTTTTCTCCTCCTAATAATTAGAGCTCTGCATGCCACTCTCTGCTACAGAACAGGTTGGCAGACAAGTGAAGATCAGGGCCCTGAGTAAGATGTTGAATTCCCTAAGCTCTTCTTTCCCAGAAAATGTAACAGATACCCATCTTTGGGGTCCAAATAAAGCCATCTTTAGTTGACTGGCCTGCGTGGAATTATGGGCAACATTTGGACCCTCCAGCCATTAGTTCTTATGTTACCCAAGTATGCTCTTTGGTCCTAAAGGATGTTTGCTGAGTGCTTTTACCTGAAGGTTTGCCTACTTTACGAGTGAAGGGCACAGCCTAGCTTCCTCTGGCCAGTTCTTAATTGCTAGGAAATCAAAACACAAGGACATACTAATGCTGAGACATTGCATGTTAGATTTCGCACGTCTGGTCAGAGCCTGGGAGGGAGGGAGGCCCCTGTGAGCTGGTGTCTAAACGGCACAGACTCCCTGGTGCGAACCCTCCCATCCGGCAGCCTTCTCGAACCCCCAGCCACACTGGCCCTGAGGGTGACGTTTGGGTATTGAGGCCTTCTTAGCTGGCAGTGTAGGTTTTTTGAAACATGTGGCATTCCCAGGATAAGACAGGAAGATGAGGTCGTGGGTGAGCGTGCCTGGTCTGGTTTGGCCAACCGGGTGGGGAGATGTTTGCCAAAGATAAACTCTGAATTGTTTTCCCAGCAGTGAATCTGTGAGACTGCCTTCTCCCCACAGCCCCTTCTTGTAATGAGTGCCTAGTACTGCTGCTCAGATTGTCCTCAAAATCTCAGCCTTCCTTGACACCAGCAGGCATTATAGCAGGGTGAGGCTAGGAAGATCTTCAAATTTAAGGCACACGTTCTTATGGGATTTTCAGTTTGGAGAGAGAGAGAGAGGGGGCGAAGGGAGGGATATGGTGAAGGATGAAATGCCTGGTAATTTTGGAGTATTTACAATGTTCCAAGCAGCATGGTAGGTGCACCTACTACATTGTCTCCCTGGCCGCTGCAGGAACCCTGGTCATGTTAGAGTAGCCATTCTATAGAGTGGGAAACCGAGGGTGCGAAAGGGTGAGTGATGTGCCCCAAATTACCCCGCTTGGAAGAATGGCACAGCCAGCATCTGAAGTCTTGTTTGTGTCACTGTCTCACACTAACCTTTAATAATTTGACTAACGCTAGATCACCCAAGTCTTAGCAAACAGGGTGTGAAGCTGTATACTGGCTGGGTCCACAAGGGGGTGCAGAGCGGTGTAGCCTGGATGGAGGTGGGCCTTTTCTGGAGACGCCACTGCGAGAAGGGAAGATGGATATTGGAAAATGAGTCTGAAGAGCCCAACAAGAATGTGGAGGGGCATCCGTGGCAGTCAGCAGCATTTACACCTTCCCTCCTGTATGTCTTTAGTTTAGAAAACGGCAGGGCAGGGCCTCATGACCTATGGTGGCAGGAGAGGCAGAAAGATGGTGAGCTGGAAGAGGGTGGAGGGAGGGGAGGTGAAAGGGTGATGGGGACTGGGGTATGTGACCAGAGGAGAGGAGGGAAGGGGGCGGGATGGAAATGAGAGGAGAGAAAAATGAAAGGGAAAGGAAATAACAGGAACTACAACAAACAGAAAACAGAAGGAAATAACAGAAAAAGCCTATCATACTTGCTGCTCAGGCTTCAGTGATGACTGAGTACATCTCCACCTGCTGGCCTCTGCCTGAATCCCCAGCACCTGTGTGCTGCTACACTTGGACCTTGCTGAGCTTGCTAGATGTCTGGCTTGAGCGCCAGGCTGATCCAGCCTGCCCGACTGACACACTGCATGACGCCTGCCAGCCTGGCTTCCTGGCTGTGTTCCTGACAGAAACTGTGTTCCTAGGAGCCAGGACTGGACTGCTGGGAGACACCTGTGGCTGTCCACCCCCTTTTCCTGTTCATACTTCCTTTCGTGCCAGATCTGATGTCCAGGGACACTGACACCTACAGAAATGGAGGCCTGAGCCACCCCCTTCCCTCTGGGCTGGCATTTGAGGGAGGATGCTACCTTTCCCCTCAGACTAGCCTGACAACTGAACAAAAACAAAGACACTCTATCTCCTCTTTCTTCTCCCCTCTTCCTCTCCAGGGGAAATGGAAATATAGCTGGAAGAGCAGGTGGAGGTTACCTTGGGGGTAGGGGAGAGTTGGGCTCTAATTGTGATTAAAGATTATTCTATAAAAAATCAGGGGAATGAGTGAAACATGATGAGGGAAGTGCCATGACGGGGCTGTGGTTCAGAACTCTGACAGCAAGCACAGTAGGGGTAGGGGAGGAGGGAAGAGTGGTGACAGATGTCAGGGGGCCTGGAGAAAAGGCTCTGGCTCCGTCCATGGAGCAGTGGGCAGTGAGTGTGGCTTGAGACAAATGACGGAGGTGAGGCCCCTACAAGGTAGGTGTAAGCTTTAAACTTTGCTCCCTCAGCCCTGTGTTTATGAGCTGGGGCAGAGGTTCTCACCACCACCCCAGCGAGTGTCCAGCAATCTATTCCAGGATGCTTGGGTGTTTAGATATTCTAGAAGTGAAAAACTGGGGTTGTCTGCATAGGGTAAAGTGCACGGTGTGTTTTCTTGTTGCATAACAAAGTACCCCCAAATAGGGTAAAACACAGAACAGATACTGTTTCATAGTTTGTAAGGGTCATGATCTGGGAGAAGATTGGCTGAGGGATCCTGGCTCAGGTCTCTCAGGAGGTTGAAGCTAACCTCCAGGCTGGGGCTGTAGTCCTCTCAAAGCTCAGCTAGGGGTAGATCTGCTCCCAGGAACTCTCAGGTGGTTGTTGGAAGGAGGCCTCAGTTCCTCACTGGCTGTTGGCTGGACACCCCAGTTCCTTGCCATATGGGCCTCCTTATTGACTGTCCGAGGCTTCTCGTGATATGGCAGCTGGTTGTCCCCAGAACGACTATCATGTGTAACGTGTGTGAGAGAGAGGAAACGTAACAGGAGCTGCAGTCTTTTACAACATAATTTTGGGAGTTGTACACCAGCATGTCTGCTGGATTCTGTGGTACTGTGTGTGTGTGTCTGTGTGTGTGTGTGTGTGTGTGTGTGTGTGTAGAACTGCACACAGGTATGAATACTAGGAGGCAGAAATCATAGAAGGCCATTTTGGAGGCTGGCTACTACCCAGGGCTAGAGTGAAGCCTAAGGACGCAGATGACTGTCCCTCTCTCATGCCAGGTGGCAGGCAGTGGGCTAAATACGATGAGATGAAGTCCACCCTTCATAAGGGAGGCTGAGTGTAGGAGGCAGAGTCTTTTAGTGATGACTCAGCTCCCAGGACCTTCACAAAGTCCCTCCCAGGATCCTTTAGTTAGAGCCCCACACTCGATGTCCCTGTCCCTTTGTGGCCAGCTTCCTCAGGAGAAGCCTCAGGTTCCCAGTACTCTTCCCATCACCATTCTCACTGTTTCTGCCTTTCCTCATTCTTGGACTTTTTTAACCTCAGGAAAATTCCTGTTGAGTTGTGTTTTCTTCAGAACCACTCTAGCTAGTGTATTCATTTTCTCTCATCAGCTCTGTTCTCCTCTAATTCTTTTGTAGGAGATCCCGAGGGCTTATCAAACTCAGAACCCCGTCATTGACAACTAAAAACCTTGTTTCTCTCTTCTTACAGGATAGGAGAATGCAATCTTCAAAATTTCTCAGGAGGTGAGGGGGTATGCTTACATTCAATCCAAGCACACCAGGAAATGGAAGCTAGATGGACCCCTTATGTTCCCTTATTTAAATGGTTTACTGACCATTTTCTACTATGGAGGGATAAGGAAGGCATGGGAGAATGAGGAGTTAGTAGCATGTCTAAGGAGCTGACTCAAAGACACCAATTGCATGAGGAAAGTCAGAAGAAGCAGTTTGAGAAAAGAAATCAGTTCGAGGTACCTGGGTGGCTCAGCTGGTTAAGGGTCCGGCTCTTGATCTCAGCTCAGTTCTTGATCTTAGAGTCATGAGTTCAACCCCCATGTTGGGCTCTACACTGCGCATGGAGCCTGCTTAAAAATAAAATCTTAAAAAAAATATATTAAAAAAAATCAGTAAGTTCAATTGGTATATCATGAACAATTTAGTATACAGTTCATGATGCTGAAGATTGCCTGGGGCAGTGGATTTGGAGGTTTAGAGACACTGGTTATATAATGAATTGATTAACATTGCTCAATGCTCCAACTATAGGACTCAGCATATGCTTTTACTATACTCAGCCACCCTGAAAAGAGCTCCCATTCTGTGCCAAGTCTTATCAGATGCGGGGGATATGGAATCAAATCGGTGCCCGCTGCCTGCCCGCCCCCCTCCCGCTGTGAGGGACTCTTGTCCCAGTGAGGGAGGCTGACTTGTACACAAGCAGAGGATACACCACTAGAGTGGGTGTTGTGTTAGGCATGTAAATAATGTCCTCGTGAAGATTGTGGGTGAGTGAGAGAATTACTTGGGGAATGAGAGAAGGTTTAGAGAGGCTTTGCCTCCTGAAAAGTGTACAGGGAAGACCAGCTTAGTTTTCACTGCTATCATTGAACTCTGGGACCTATCAATGGACCACAACCAAAGCCAACCCCATGTGCTTTTGCTTTTCCAGCAGGGCATGGAGGATGAAAACTACTGCCCAAAGAACCCCCTCATGGATCCCCACAACATAACTGAGTAACTCCGACTGGCAGCCTCCCCCTTCCTTCTTTGACTTTGGAGCAGTTCCATCATCATTGGCTCAGAATCACTGGGCCTTGGTGAATTACTAGTTCCTTCCACTTTCCCTTGACTGCTCTGGAATTGCCTCATCTAATCCTATCAACAAGTTTTTTTTTTTTTTTCTTTAAGGCATTTGTATGTTAATTAAAACAATCTGTAAATGAGGATGGTTTTTTATTTTCCCTTTTGTCTTAACAGATGATTATTTTTCTTGTCTGGGCTTGAACAGAGAAAAGCATCAGCAAGGCTCTGGTTGAAAAATTCATCTCTTTGCTGGTGGCAAGAGCCACATTGCAAGCAGTAACAAGCTCAGCTGCATCTGTTGTGCAGATCACAGCAGAGGTAGCAACCCTCCTTTTCCCCAATGTGTGTTTTCTTTTCCTGCCCTTTGAGCAGCCCTTCACAAGGCTATGTGATTTATAGGTGTTGAAATAGACTTTAAAACCCCGTAGGAACAAACTCCCCTTCCCCTTCAAGCACAGTGAAGGACCTTTCCCGCAGGTGTCATCAGAAGACAGTGTCCTGGCACCTAATCTGGACTCTACTCGTCTTTGGGGATGCTGTTGGCCATTCAGCCCCTGACATGGTCATTTCTGCCTTGGATTCTTATTCCAGACAGCCTTTTACCAATTTTTCCCTCTTCAACAGCTACACAGACACATATTCAGTTGCTGTCCAGCTCTCTCTGCCTATGATAAATCACTCCACACTCGAAGTTGTCATTCTCTCCTTCCCTTAACACCTCCAGGCGATCTCTAGTGGAAATTGTTCTTTTCTTTAAGGTCCGACTCATGCAACGCCTCCTTTATGAAGTCTACCAGGTCATCAGCAAATAAGTTAATGTTGTCCTAAATGTGTCTGTGCATCTCTTGATGAATACACTTATCACACTTATTGTCATTCTCTTTCAATATATCCTTCAATGAAACCAGATCCACAGTCTCGGAACCCATTTAGAGAACCCATTTGCTTCATTCAGAGCCCCTGACCGAGCACCTGACAGTTTGTGTTCATTAAATATATTTGGACGAATCAATGAGCTCTGAACAACCCTGAACATAAGCCTCTTTTTTTTTGTTGTTATTGTTTTGTTTTTGTTTTTACTTCATTCTCCTGGCCTTTGGCTGGAGGCCCCACATGGATGGTATAATCCTTACCATTCACTTTCTGTCCTGGCAATGGAGTTTCCATTTGTGAAATACCCATGACTTCAGTGTTGACTAAGCCCCATGAGAAATGGTGCCTACAGAGCTCCGAGCCTGACTGTGGGTTGGGAGCCCCAGGCCACCACTGAGAAAAGAGAGGTTTAAGCTATTGTCTGTGTTAGTGATAGGTTAGTGGAAATTTGATTTTATGGCTCCTTTAAGGATACTGAACTTGTGTTATCAGAGGGGTCATTTACAAACCATAGCAGATCAATGAACAGGGAATCTACTTAGCTGTAGACATTTTAGTTGATAGCTCTGCACACAGAAAAAGATCTATGTATTCTTGTCCCCAGGTTATGAGGCAAGAATCCAATCAGCTAATTCAGTGTTGACATTTCCCCTCTTGGGTATCACCTGGGCCTAGAGACAACATCCTTCTCAGCAAGACAAGCATTAGGGACACCCAGAGTGCTAGCACTTGGAAGGAAATGTGATTTGTTTTTTCCAGTTCAGTGGCTTTGAGGTTTAGAGCACTCATAAGACACAAAAAATAATTCCTAGATGTTGGGAGTCAAACAGTTTAACTGAGAAGTTAGGGAATTTAGCCTGTGCAGGATTAGCCAGAGTTCCCACGAAGGACCCAATCCCATGGGCCATTTGCTGAAAGGCAGGTAAATGATGTTCTTTATCTCAGAGACTCGAGTTCACTGGCTGTGGGACCTTTGGCAAAGGGACCTCACTTCTCTGAGCCTTGATTTCATTGTCTGCCAAGAATGGATATAAATGTCTACCTCAGGAAGTTATTTTGAAGTTTCATTGAAATACTGTATAAAACTTAACCCCTGACACATAGTAGGCTCAATAAAAGATGATGAAGAGGAGGAAGAGCTGGGCTCCCGCCCTTCCCAAGCTTGGAATCAGTTCCAGCTGGTAGATAAAACTTCCAATTTGTAATTGCCATTTCAATGCTTTTACAGTTTTCAAATTTGGAGGAATGGTTATAGAATAATGTCCAATTGACAGCAATATGTTTACTTTCATGATGTCACCCTATCTTCCCCAACCTCACAACAGAGTTTTTAATGTTCATCTTACATGTGGAACAGCTGAGGCTCAGAGAAGTCAAGGTTATATACAGTGTGGATGGGGCAGAAGTAAGTCTCAGATTTTTTGAGCTCCGATCTCCTCCTCGGGAAGTTTATTGCTCTTTGTTCCTAAAGTGAAGGAAATATCTCATCCTGATTTCACACTGTAATACAAATGACTGCTCTCTGCTAAAGGTGTTTTCCTTTCTACTAAAATGGTGGGTCCCAGGGAGACAAAATTATGAAGAAATGTTCCCTCTTGGGTATCACCTGGGCCTAGAGACAACATCATTGGAACACTTACCAGTAAGTGCCCAGGCACTTACATGAGCTATGATGCTCTAAGATTAACTTCTGATTTACAGCCAGGTTGGGGTGGTGGTGGTCACAGCTATTTGGAGAGAGTAGTGGTTCATACAGTCTTGAAGACACCGTGGGTCAATTTGCTAGACCTAATTGTTGTGATTCCTAACAGCCATAGTGAAGAGGCGTGAAGAATGGGCATCCAGCAGCCTGGCTATGGTGCTAGGATGATTTCTGTCATGAACATTCCCTGGGTATCTATACTCAGTGTGGCCCACATCTATCCCGGGGATTGGGCCATCCTGTTTATAAGTCTGCTGGGCAGATTCAGGGAACCGTAGCCAACACATCTACTCAGATTTTTGCATGCGTGTAGACTATAGCTTTTCATGTTATGCGTGCATGCGCGTGTGCACACACACATACACACACACACTATACCATATATCCCAGACCTGGCTTCTTTGGTCTCTTGTGAAATCGGCATTTCACCACCTTTGGCATTGTCCGTGGATTTCTCCATTGCTTTCTACAGCTTCCTTTTTTCAGGTCTCCTCAGCGTCTTCATCGCGCAGCTCCTTTGTGACCTTGAATTTCACAGGTTGTCTCTACCCTGACCTTGTTGTGATTGCTCCTTCTCCCCTGTGTGGCTTCTTTTGCCCTTCATCATCAGAGATCCCTGTGGGGAGTCCACCTGCTTCAGGTGCTAAAGCCACTTAAATCCTGACTTTGGAATCAGGGGCTGTTCTCCCTCTGCACCAATCTATCTCCTGGGGGTTTGAGCTCATTTGTTATTTCTTGCAAACTAGATGGTCGCAGCATGGCCTCCACTATATTTTCCACCCCCTGCCTATTAAGATGTTTTACAAAGAAATACAAAAAAGGAGTGGTGCATTTTAGTTATAAAAAAAATGTGTTCAGCTGATCTATAATTCTTCTCCAGATGGAATTTCAGCCTCCATTTCTCTTTCTGGCTCTTGCTGATGTTGGGGCTGTGTTCCTTACTAGTAAGCTGGCTTTGCCTATGAAAAATTACTTTCCATACATGCCGAGGGCCAATTTTGTAGAAATGTGAGTGTAGCATTAGGCTGTAGAAAGGACAAGTCTCAAGTAGATTGGGAAAAGAGCATTGAGTTTTTATTTCGGGCCAATGGCTTATTAGCTGTGCGATCTTCATCAGCTTAATCAGCTTTCTTGAACCTTCAGTTATTAAGCAGAGATAGCAACTTGATTGTTTGAGGACTCAATGTGATGGTGTATGAAATGGGCCTAGCTCTTTGTAAATGCTTGATAAAAGCCCCATCTTTTTCCTACCCCATATGATAATGGTTGTATGTGTTTGGAAAGAAATGTCAAACAATGGATGATGCCATAGATTGATGAATTGTTTATAAAGACCCAGCAGAACAATAAACAAGGACTCTACCTAGATAGACCTTGAGCATTCAGATCTGCAGACACAAACTCAGATAGCAGCATTCGAGTCACCTGTGCCTGCTTTCTGTTTGGATGAGAATTCTACCAGCTGTTTCTGGGGCAATGCCAGGGTCTTACAGTGGTATACGGAAAGCACCTACCATTGTATCTGCCCATAAAGAATGCCCAGTGAATATTTTTTTTTCCTTTTTATTCAGAGCTGGCAGGAAATGGGGCCAAGTAGACATACAGGCATAAGCTAACTTCGAAGCCATAGGGCTGCACTGTGCCTGTGGGCACATGTTATATGAATCTCTGGGCTGCCAGCTGTGGTGTGAGGCTGGCTCCAGCAGATGTCTCTGTGATACAGGCATCCTCAGCCCAATACACAAGCCCTCAGAATTGCCTGGAGGCTCCACGAAGCAGAAATGCAGGCTGTGGCATTCAGGCACATCGTCTAGCTAGAGGATGTTGATGGAAGCTGACCTAGCCACTGTCTTGGGCCTGAGGATGACAAGCACTGGAGTTGGCATTGTATTAAAGGACAATGAATAAGAGAGAAAGAAAAAGGAAAGGGGTATTTTTTATTTTTTTCCAGGGAGAGGAGGAAATTCATATCTCAGGAACAGAGTGGCTCAGAAACATTTTTAGATAAAAGGACACACTTAATCTGGGTGAAGGTCTGGGAGCTTGCGGGAAGTTCAAATATTGAACTTGAATACAAACACTCTTCAATTTCTATTGTAGCCTTCATTGTTAATAGTCTTTTAGTCTTTTCATGTCACTGGAAATCCATGGTATGTTTCAGTGCCTTTTCTTAGCTCCTTTAAAAAGGGATAAGTATAGCCATGCTTGAGCACTTGCTTTCCTTAAGAAGGTAAATCCTTCAGGTGGCTTTAGAATTTAGAGAGGCTGCAGGCAGTTGCAAGATCAACTTGAATCTTAAATAGCTCTCCATGTGGAGTTTTTAGTGGTGATACCTACATAGGTATGTCACTCGGGGTTTTCTATCCCTGCATACCCTAATCTTTTTGGTTGAAGATACATACGGCCACTCCAAGTTGTAGGTGTTGCAATGAGGGCGTTCGATGATCTAGACAACCATGAGTTGTTTCTGAGATACGGGACCAGAACTGCAACCATGCAGGTAAAAGTGGGGATTCTGGCTTTAGAGCAAACAAGAAACCTGTTGCCCGTCATCTCCAGGATGTTTTGGTTGTTGGTCTGTGCACACAGCTTCAGATAGAGCAACTTACCTGACCCAGTTATCACAAACACCCAATCAGCAACCCTTAGTGAGCCTATGTCCTAGACTCAGAACTGTGCTAGGGGCTGGGGAACACACAAGGGAGGATCAGGCAGGGTCCTTCCCCATGCTTAAGAAGCTTACCTTTCCTTGGTGACTAATAAGTGGGTCAGCAAGTGGTTAAAAACCCACTGGGGAGATACACGCTCAGGCTAAAGGAGCTCCAAGAGTCATCTCTGCACTTGGGGGTTTCTGGGCTGAAACCTGGAAAAGTTGGAAGAAACTTAAAGCAAGGCAGGGCAGTGATAGTTAGGCTTTGAAGTATGTTTGGATTTGTATGTGTGGAAAATGAGGGTGGAAGTCTTTACAGGTGGAGACAAATTATATGGAAGAGGGAGGAGTAAGTGTGGTGTGGGTGAGACAACACTAGAGCAGCCCAGCTTGGATTGCAGAGGAGTGAAGTTTACATTGGCATTCAAAGCCTTATTTTACTTGTTACCAGATTAAATAATAATAATGAACAAAGATCTGGCGGTTACTTTTGTAGGTAGCATGGTACCACTATGGAAATTCATGTTTGAGGAATGGCCCCTGCCATGTCTCCACCATGTCCTAGAAAAGTCCCATTGATCTTGTGGCCCAAACCAAAACCAGACATTCCTGGCTTACTCTTCTCTCACTACCTCTGACCCCTACAGACAATTGACCTTTGATTTCAGACGGCTCCCAAGGGGCTGGGACTGGATCAAGGGGAGCAGTGAGGGTGAAATGGGAGAGACCAAAGCAGGGAGACTGGCAGGAAGGCTCCCAGTGGTTTAGGTGTAATAGAACTTGGGCCTGCCCCCGGGGGATTGGGAAGGGCTAGGGACAGATAGGGATCACTCGGGGGAAATACCACACCCAGGCAATTGTAAGGCTTGGGGATGGCTGGATACAGGGGATGAAGTAAAGAGAGGTGTTAAGGATGACTTTCTTTGGAAGAGTCTTTTTTAGCTTTGATGCCCAAGAGCATTGTTAGGCCCCTAAAGGATATGAAGACTTTGAAGTCAATTTAGAAGGAAAGCTGGAGAATATTGTTGGAAACATTGTGAAGGTGAAATCCTGGTACGACACCCATGGATTTCTAAGAGGCATTTGAAAAAGTGGGTGGAAGTGTGTCTCTGGGGAATGGAGCGCTATGTCTGGGGACCACTGAGATGTGAGCCACAAGCCTGAAACATGGTGACAGAAGAGAGTAGAGGGAAGGCAGAACATGGGCCAAGTGCGTGGTCGTAAAGTAAGGGCCGTGAAAGAGCTTGCCTGTGACCGGGATAATCTGAAGAGAGCTCCCCTTCATCTCAATGTCTGAGGCCCTATTTCCTGCTATTTCTTCACCGGTGTGCTGAGCATTTCTCTTCAGAGATATAAAGGCCCTATAGCTCCCCTCTGCCCAGGAGATACTTTCCAGTTTCCCCGGAAGGTTCTAGTAGGTTCCAAATAGAGATCATCTAGTCCAGCTGCCTCCATATGGAAAGTAAACCAAGGCCTAGGGAGTGCAGAGGAGTGACATGCCAAAGCTGCACACTTAGTGAGGGCAAGTGAGACCATAGCCAGCACCAGGACTTCAGACTTAATGCCTGTGTTTGTCCCTTTTGCAAAAAAAACTGTGGCTCATTGTCTGAGAACTCAAGCCCTGACATCATGCAGGCCTGAGTTCACATAGTGACACCACTCCTTCCTGGGTCTGACGCCCTGGGGCAGGTTAGCTGACCCCTCTAAGCCTCGGGTCCCTCACCAGTAAAGTGAGGATAATGAGATTACCAAGCATGTTAGGTCCTTGTGTGGACTGTATGAGGGGACACCGTTAAGATGCTGAGCATATTGCTACCAGGGAAGTCCTTAACAAATTCGTTAATGCATTAACTCAAGCAATAATTATTGGTTACACCTATTAGGCTCTTGGGGTCAGGAATAAAATCCATACCGTCTCTGCCTCATAGATCTTACAACCTTGAGGAAAGAATCATGAATCAAGTGGTATCTAGAGACTGATAATTAGCAACTCTGATAAGGGCTATTTGGGAAAAGTGCAGGGCACCCTTAAATAACAGGGTGGCCCTGTCTCATCTGGGGCTTAGAGCAAGCTGAAAGCTGGAGGATTACCAGGAAGCCCCTGTAGGGACAGTAGAAGAACTTTCTGTCCACGGGAACGAGCCTGTGTAAAGGCCACGAGCTGGGGGAGAGGACCAGTGTGGCTAGAGCTTGGGGCATGTAGTAACTCTAGGGCGCAGCCCCTAGTCATTAAGAGCTCCCTCCTCCTACAGGATCACCCCAGTCTAGATCAATCCTTATGAGGACAGGGAAACCCATTCCTACTAGTGGAAGGGAAATGAATCAAGTTACTGTGTCTACTTGATATTTTGAGTATCTTGGGGAAGCTCAGGGTACCCTTAGGACCCCAAATTCTCTAATTTCCAGTTTGGCCAATTTTGGATATCTGCTTAGCCTCCTCTTCCTGCTAAGTTAGAGCCCTGCCCCCAACGTAAGCCTACACCCCAGCTCTACCACCTACAGGACTGGACCCATCAATATACCCTCGGCTCCACCTCAGGCCTCATTCAGAGTCATCCCCCCCGAAAGCTGAGGTCCTCTGGGAATAAGTTAGTCACAAGGAGAGGAGGGAGGACAGGGAAGGATTTGAAGAATCAGCTTAAACTGAGAGAAGCGTTGCTCCAAGACAGCTGAAATCTACTTACCTGGAGAGAGACTGCCTGTGTTCAAAAAAGGAGCCATGGTAATACCTCCCCGGGCATTGCTCACTGATAGTAATTCCTGTCTCGGTTACTAATAGGAACGCAGAGTGGAAGGAAAACAGGGGAGCAACCACAGGCAGTACAGCCAGAAGGAATGAAGAGGTCAGCTCGGGTTAAGCATTTCAGAATTAGGACGGAGAAAGGCACAGGGCTGCTTGACCTGCCCCTGCCCCTGGTCATCACACTTGGCTTAAGAACCCTGCAGTCCTGCTTCAGCAGCCACTAGCTTTAACTCCTTCGAGAGCAAGAGCTGTTGGCGGGAAAACCTGCTTCATCACCCCCTTAGACACAGTGCCGATTTGCCGGCCAACCTACCGTACCCCCCCCACCCCGCCCCCAGAAGATCCACTTCGGCTCGGACTCCTTCCCTCACAGCTGCTCTGCTTCTGCATGCCTAAGCCTCTGAGGTGCCTACGTGCCATGTAGTTAAACTTGTCTGGCTTGTACCCTGTTTCAGTCTTTCTCTGAACCTCCCAAACTCCCAGGGAAGGATTGACGAGGGAGCATAGCTGCTCTGGAGGATGCTGTCCTGGCAGGGTCCAGGGCCTGGGCAGCTGAAGCCCTTACAGAGCTGAATCCAATTATTAGTTTTCATTCTCAGAGAGATGAAGGTTAAAGGGATCCAGAGGCACCAAAGCATCTCACAGCATTTTTAGGTTTGGCAGAAACACTAAAGTCTTCACACTAAAATCCACAAGCAGTGGCTTCCAGAATTCCTGGTGATTCTCCACATCATTTAGCTGAATAAGAAACACTAAAGCCCAGGAACTTTCTGATATTTATGGCATTATGTAATATTTATTTTGAAGTTAAAAATGATTTTGTCTTGATGCATAGATTCCTGAGGCTCTAGAGTGGAATCTGACACAGAAAGTTGGGGGATGCTCCCTGGTGCTGGAGGGAGGGATAGACATTTGCTGGGTGTATAATAGGAACCCAGCTCAGAATTAAGCCTGTTACATTCACTTGTCAATGATTTTCACAGCTCTGTGGGCTAAAGGATAATGTCCTGGCTTTAAAACCTATCATCTCACTTCCTCATTAAGTGGTAGAGCTAGAATTCGAAACCACATCTGGAAACCAAGCCTATGATGGTTCCACTACATCAGACTGCCTTGTATTTATTTATTTATGCATGGAGGCAGTAAAATCCGAAAATATATTTCATAGGTGCTGTCTCCTGGAGTTAAAAAATAACACCCAAATGTAACACTTTTCAAGCCCTGAGTTCTTGTCATCATTTATAAGCATTCCTCAATGCCAGCAGTTGCACCTGTCACCTTCCTGCTTTGAGGAGGGTGAAGATGAGAATTGCTATGGAAGATTTACAGCCTGAGATCAAAGAGAGGCAGTCAGGGTAAAGTCCAAGCTCTAGTCCCCAGGTCCCCTTTTTTCCATATGCCAATAATTTCAGCAGCCCCACTCAGTAGTCATACTGCCTTGTCCTCAGTAGCTTAGAAGAGCTCACATGTGGCTCCTTGTGTCCTGTATTTTGTGTCTCTTTCTATAGTCTGGCTCTGTGAGAGGCACTGAGGATACAGAGAGATGGTCTCTGCCAAGTAGAGAAGCATAGATGTAATCAAGTCATCACAGAGCAGTGTGGTGTGTGACTTAAGAGTTGGTCACTGTGGGGGAGGGAGTCACCAATTCTGTTGTGTGGCTGAAGCTCCCTGGAGATGGGTGTATTTCAGTGAGACAAAACACACGTCCATTGGAGTGCTTAGGGATGACAAGCAGGACCTGATCTTCCAGGGCCTGTGTGTCAGGACGTTGGTCATTTATCCTTCAGCCATGGAGAGACACTTTTTAAAAAAGATTTATTTATTTATTTTAGGGGGAGAGAGAGCGAGAGAGAAAGCAGGGTGGGGGCAAGTAGGGGCAGAGGGAGAGAGAAAGACTCTCCAGCAGACTCCCCGCTGAGTGCAGAGCCCGACGTGGGACTCGGTCTCACAACTCTGAGATTATGACCTGAACCAAAATCAGGAGTTGGACGCTTAACCGACTGAGCCACCCGGGCTCCCCAACCGTGGAGAGACATTTACAGTGTGACTCTCTGTGCTCCAATATCCTCACGTCTGATTCCCACCTGCTGGCTGAGCCACACTTCCGTTCTCTGATCTGGGAGGACTGGCACTGAAGTGAAGTAGGAGCTTCTTAGAGCACACTAGCACTCTGATCTCACCTGACCAGGGATCCCCGTTGTCTCCTTCCTTTGCTATGATGTTCCTGTTCTGATCTGCTTGGGTCTGGTAAGGACTCTTCATTCTCAGGGACTAGAGGCAGACCCCTAAACCCCAGTGCAGTGTCTGGTCTTGTTATTGTTGTTTTTCTAGAGCTGAGTATCAATCTGAAGTCCTGGACTCTACCTGATTTGGAGGTGGGGTACTCCGTAGGATATCTTGGAACCTCTCCTCTGCCAACCTTTCCGGCCAGCTCTTTGCCTGAACCACAGGTGAGGGAGGAGGAGGGATATTCCCACTCTTCATACATGGACTTGATGCCTGCAGGTGGGTCAGCTCCCCAGATCTCTACCTGCCCCAGATGTAGGCAGATAGCCTAAGCCTGATAGTTTACTTTTTAGCTTCACCTAAAAGACCTTCTTTTAAGTCACTAGGCAGGCCTGTTGAAAGCTTAGTGTGGTTTTCAGCAGCAGTAATTCTTGGTATGGCTTTTCTGATTAATTTTTATTGTGGATTTTTATATTCCTTGGGGAGATTCTGCCAGGAATTTACTTAACACTAATATCCCAGTATCATTTGGAATATCTTAGGCCATTTGGAATATGTCTTCAAAATTGTCTTTTTCATAAACGTTACAGGAATGGTATGACTTTTGAGAAAAATATCTGAGACCGTTTTTCTGTGGCATTCACATTTGAAAGGCAGTCTGGGTATAAATTTTAGGCTTTCAGTACTTAAAATTCTATAGATATTTGTCTTTTGATATTTAGAGTTGTAGAAGTGAGCCTGATTTTGGTTACCCTGTAGAGATTCAGGTTCTTTTTAATTCATCATTTATTAGATATATACTCATCGAATCCTATCAGATTGAATTATATGAAAATAGCTACTTTTTTTTTTTTTTCTGTAGGACAAAATATTTGAAAGCAATTCCAACTTAATATATACAAAGTTCTGTGCTAGCATGGACAACCCAGAAATATCAAAAGTCCCTGCCCTCCAGGCGCATGCAGCCTGGTGGGGAAGCAGGGGCATAAGCAGTTAATACAATAGAGAGTGACAAGAGCTCTAGTAAAGGTATAAACAAAGCAGTGGAGAAGGGAAAGGTGGCAGAGTTGGGACACCAGCGAAGGGAGGCTTATATGCTTTCCTTACACCCTGTCATAACTTTCTCTTTATGTCCGAACTGTGTGCTCATACATCTCTTTTCTTATTCTTGCTCATTGGGGGAGATGAAGGACAGGGCAAGAGCAGAACTAGCATTCAGACTGCTTCCAAAAGCAGAGTCCTTGCAGTCAGAAAGCTACCTTGTGTTCCAGTTATACTGCCTTTGCATTTATTTTTTTATTTTAATTTTTATTAAAAATTTTTTTTGTGGGGCGCCTGGGTGGTTCAGATAGTTAAGCGTCTGCCTTCGGCTCAGGTCATGATCCCAGGGTCCTGGGATCGAGCCCCACATCGGGCTCCCTGCTCCGCAGGAAGCCTGCTTCTCCCTCTCCCTCTCCCCTTGCTTGTGTTCCCTCTCTCGCTGTGTCTCGCTCTGTCAAATAAATAAATAAAATCTTTAAAAAATAAATAAAAATAAAAATTTTTTTGAGTGCAGTCAACACACAATGTTATGTTGGTGTCAGGTGTGCAATATGATGATTCACCATCCCTCTATGTTATGTTATGCTCACCTCAAGTGTAACCACCATCTGTTACCATACAGTGCTATTAAAATATACTTGACTATGTTCCCTATGCTGTGTGTTTTATTTCTGTGACTTATTCATTCCATAACTGGAAGCCTGTATCTCCCACTCCCCTTCACCCATTTTGTTGATTTCCCCAAACCCTTACCCTCTGGCAACCATCAGTTCTCTGTATTTATAAGTCTGATTTTGCTTTTTTGTCAGTTCATTTGTTTTTTGATTCCACATATGAGTGAAATTATATGGTATTTGTCTTTCTCAGTCTGACTTACTTCACTTATCATAATACCCAGTAGGTCCATCATGTTGTCACAAATGGCAAGATCTCATCCTTTTTATGGCTGTGTAATATTCCATTGTGTATATGTGCATATATATCTATATATCTATCACATCTTATTCATCTATCGATGGACACTTAGGTTGCTTGCATATCTTGGCTATTATAGATAATGCTGTAATACACATAGGATTATATATATATTTTTGCATTAGTGTTTTCATTTTCAGGGGATAAGCACCCAAAAGTGGAATTATTGGATCATATGGTACCTCCATTTTCAGTTTTTTGATGAACCTCCATACTGTCTTCCACAGTGGCTGTACCAATTTATATTCCTACCAACAGTGCATGAGAATTCCTTTTTCTCCATATCCTCACCAGAAACTTGTTATTTCTTGTCTTTTTTATTTTAGTCATTCTGACAGGTGTGAGGTGGGTTTGATTTGCATTTTCCTGATGATTAATGATGTTGAGTGTCTTTTCATATCTCTGTTGGCCATCTTTGGAAAAATGTCTGTTCATGTCTTCTGCCCATTTTTTAAATCTCTTTAAGATTCTGATTTCAATTCCTTTGGATAAATGCACAGACATGGGATTGTTGGATCATATAGTTATTCTACTTTTAACTTTTTGAGGAGCCACCATATTGTTTTCCAGGCTGCTGCACCAATTTGCATTACCAACAGTGTGCAAGTGTTCCAATTTCTCCACGTCCTTGCCAACACTTACCTTTATTTATTTTTTTAAATGAACATCCTAACAGATTTTAGATGATCTCTCATTGTGGTTTTGATTTGTATTTCTCTGATGTTTAATGATATGGAGCATCTTTTCTTATACCTGTTGGCTATTTGTATGTGTTCTCTGAAGAAATGTCTGTTCAAGTCCTTTACCTATGGTAGCTTGTGGCGGAAGAGAGGTCATTGTACCTATCACCAGGGAAACAGCCACAGAATATATTTTTGAATGTTGTTTTCACAGTTTTTTACATTTACATTACTTTCCTCTTCTGGCAATTGGCTGACTTTTAAGACCTGTTTTCAGTCCTTTTCTGATTTTTCATGTTTTTTTGAGCTTCTTCATGGATGTTTTGATGGGACGTGGAAGATTGCTGACTCAGAGGCTCCTTTTCTGATGACCTTTTAAACCAGAGCTGATAGATAGTAGGCCAAAGCAAGCCCAAGTTCAAGGCACCTTTTCGAACACTAACTATTGGACTTTGGGCTAATTATTTGAGGGCCATCCAGAGAGTTCAGTTAGTGCTTCCAACCTTAGTTCTACTTGCTTTTGGCTTACTCTACCTGCCCCCTCCCAAATATACCTGAGTTCTCTAAGTCCAGCAAGCCTGCGTAGGTGATGTCAATGTTATTTTTCTTTTTTCTTAAACATAGCTCTTCTCCAGTCCTTCCTGGCCTTAAATCGTCTTTGCCTTCTCTTGTTTCCATAGATCCTATTCTATTATTGGGAGAAAATACTTTAAGAATTAATATTTAGTTATTTGTGGGGTGTGTGACTTCTTTATCCAGACTGCTTTAGTAGAGTCTCCCAGCTTTTGGTATTAGGGTATAAGATTTTTGACAAGCAAGAACGTTATTGGCGTGCAGCCTCCTCATTAGGTGATACACAGTTATGTATTCACACCATCAAGGTGGGATCCTGGCAGGCCTCCTGCCTTTATTCTGGAGGAGCTGCCAGGACTAGGGTGTGTGTAATTGCTTCAGGTACTCAGAGTGAAATCTGTCATCTGCATGAATTCCTGATGACTGGTGATGTGGACCTGCCAACCAGTCAGTATTGGCAGGTGCATCCAGGCCAGGTGCCAGAGCCAGGGCCCTGAAAACCTGTAAACTAGCAGCATCTCTCTGTAGGATGTGTTTGAAATGGTTTGGAGTAGGAGATGGAGAAAAATGAGAATTCTGTTTTAAAACATTTCTGGGAAGTTTCATGAAATGATAATGTTTACTTCCGTTTACTTCCTTTTACTTTAAATATCTTTTATATACTGATGACTCCTAGAATTCTATCTTGAATCCAGACCTCTTTTCTGAACTCCAGACATGTACTGTACATCTCTAACTCCCTCCTCTCAATTCCACTTAAATATTAAAAGTGAATTTATAACGTTTCCATCCCACTCAATAAATGTCTTCATGCGCTCCTTCCCTATCTCATTTACCACAGTCCATCTCTCTTCTTGCTCCCTGTAAATTCATTGTAGTCATCTTGACTCTTTTCTGTTTCATACTTGATCTAAAAAAATTGGGGAAATATCATTGACTCCATCTTCAAAATACATTCCTAGTACAGCTACTTCTTACCACCTCTACTTAAACCACCCTTGTCTGAGCCATCTGTCATCACTGGTCTGGACTATTACAAAAGTTTCCTAACTTTACATTTGCCCTGCTTCAGGCTCTTTTCTACCTAGCAACTAGATCAAACCTTTTAAAATTAAAGTCGTTGCCTAAGCCCTTTGTTCAAAATCCTCCAAAACTTCCAACTGACTCATGACAAAATCCCAAGACTCTACAAGGCCCTATATGATCTGGTCTCCTACTGGCTCCTTCTAGTCCCTACTGGACTCCCTTTACTCCAGGTATGCTGGCATTTGTGATTTCTCAAACACTCTAGGCATACCTACTTCTTAAGGTCTTTTTACTGGACATTTTTTTTTCTGGAATCATTTTTCGCCCAGCTATTCACATGGCTGATTTCTTCATCTCTTTAAAAATTTTGTTCAATTATTCATGAGGGTATTCCTGGCCACCCTAAAATTGTAACCTGTTGTTCATTACTGCTCTTATTCCTCATCCATGTTTCTTGCTCTTTTAAAATATATCCAGAGTAATCTTTACCTTCTAAAATATGATATAATGCATTTATGTATATATCATTTATTATCTGTGCCCCATCCCCTCCACTCAGTGAACGCTATGAGGACAGGGATTTTTGTTTGGTTTTCTGATGTCTCAATTATGTATCTGTGCTAGGTGCATAGTAGGTGCTCAAATATTTGTTGAATGAATAAATATTCTACTGAATCCCAAGAATGTTTTCTTCTCAGTATCAACCTACAGTTAGAGATATGAAGAGTGCGTTATTGAAGAAGTTTGAAATTTGATTTCATTAGTCTAAGTAAAAGCTTGATTATGCTGTTCTCATCAGTCCTAGGTTTGCAAAAAGCCATCAGAATGAAGTAACGTAAATAAAATCCATAACTAATTACACTGTTCACCCAGCTGACCTTTTTGCCTTCTTTCTTTTTGGCAGTAAGGTTTTTTGGTGATATTTAGTTTTTAAATTTTAATTCCAATATAGTCAACATACAGTGTTATATTAGTTTCAGGTGTACAATATAGTGATTCAGTAATTTTATACATGACTCAGTGTTCATCATGATAAATGTACTCTTAATCCCCATCATCTATTTAATCCACTTCCCACTACCTCCCCTCTGGTAACCATGAGTTTGTTCTCTATAGTTAAGAGTGTTTCTTGGTCTCTCTCTCTCTCTCTTCGTTTGGTGAGTGAAGCCATATGCTGATTTACATTATGGTATAAGTTCCTCATCTCATCCTAGATGAGTAATTTTGTAGTCCTCATCTAGAAAGGTTTTGCCCAAGGTCATACTGCGAATCAGTGTTAAGAGCTTAACTAGAAGCCAAATCTAAGTCTGGAAGAGGATTTAAATCGGAAATCAGGTTATTGATAATCTTGGGTTAATGTGATACCAGACTACATGGGCCTGACATATCTCCTGATTTCTCATTAAATACAAATGACAATTCACAAGACAAATATCAGTCATTGCTCTATAAAGCATAAGAAATGTGATGTGTTAACATTAGGTTGTGAAAATGAATAAAGGAAACCTTACTTAAAATGGAGTTAGGATGCCCCGAAGGGGAAGCTCTCATGCACCTCCACTTGCAGTCATTCACAAACTCCAGCAGGAAGAATCATACATCGCATTTTCCAATAAGAAGGAACTTACTTAACATATCCTATCAGGGTGAAGGAAGATTTTCTCCTTGCCCATCAACAACAACCTAGCCAATGAGGAAATTGACACGTGCAGCCAGTGAGAAGTGGTTGCTACCCAGACCTCTCATTTTCCTCCAATGAACTTTCATCCTCCAAATATGTACGTTTGATGCAATTTTCATCAAAAATCTAGCAAGAAATTGACAAGTTTATTTTACAATTTTAGTGGAAAACCAAAGAATACCTAAGCCTAGAATAGCATTAACAATTTTGAAAAACACAAAATATATTGAAGGATTTAACACTACCTGATGTAAAGATTTACTCTAAGGGGACAGTAATCACAACAGGGTGGTCCTGTGGTAAAGACAGACACATTGATCAATGGAACTGAAGAGAGAGGTTAGAAGTAAATGTGTGGCCAATTGACTTGTACCTAAGGTGTCAAATAATTTAATGGGGAAAAGATACTCTTTTCAATGAAGGTCCTGGAAAAGCTGAATATCCACGTGGGAAAAAAACAGACTTTGACCCCTATATTACCCCATGTGAAAAAATTTTTATTTTTATTTTATTATGTTAGTCACCATACAGTACATCATTAGTTTTTGATATAGGGTCCCATGATTCATTGTTTGCATATAACACCCAGTGCTCCATGCAATACATGCCCTCCTTAATACCCATCACCGGGCTAACCCATTCCCCCACCACCCTCCCCTCTAAAACCCTCAGTTTGTTTCTCAGAGTCCATAGTCTCTCATGGTTCATCTCCCCTTCCGATTCCCCCCTCTTCATTTTTCCCTTCCTTCTTCTAATGTCCTCCATGCTATTCCTTATGTTCCACAAATAAGTGAAACCATATGATAATTGGTTTTCTCTGCTTGACTTATTTCACTTAGCATAATCTCCTCCAGTTTCATCCATGTTGGTGTAAAAGTTGGGTATTCATCCTTTCTGATGGCTGAGTAATATTCCATTGTATATATGGACCACATCTTCTTTATCCATTTGTCTGTTGAAGGGCATCTCGGCTCTTTCCACAGTTTGGCTATTGTGGACATTGCTGTCATGAACATTGTGGTGCATATGGCCCTTCTTTTCACTACATCTGTGTCTTTGGGGTAAATACCCAGTAGTGCAATTGCTGGGTCATAGGGTAGCTCTATTTTTAATTTTTTGAGGAACTTCCACACTGTTTTCCAAAGTGGCTGTACCAACTTGCATTCCCATCAACAGTGTAAGAGGGTTCCCCTTTCTCTACGACCTCTCCAACATTTGTTGTTTTTTGCCTTGTCAATTTTGCCATTCTAACTGGTGTAAGGTGGTATCTCAAAGTGGTTTTGATTTGAATTTCCCTGATGGCTAATGATGAAGAACATTTTTTCATGTGTCTGTTAGCCATTTGTATGTCTTCTTTGGAGAAGTGTCTGTTCATGTCTTCTGCCCATTTTTTGACTTGATTATTTGTTTTTTGGGTGTTGAGTTTGAGAAGTTCTTTATAGATCTTGGAAATCAGTGCTTTGTCTGTAGTGTCATTTCCAAATATCTTCTCCCATTCTGTGGGTTGCCTCTTTGTTTTGTTGACTGTTTCTTTTGCTGTGCAGAAGCTTTTTATCTTGATGAAGTCCCAAAAGTTCATTTTTGCTTTTGTTTCACTTTGCTTTGGAGATGTATCTTGAAAGAAATTGCTGTGGCCGATGTTGAAGAGGTTACTGCCTATGTTCTCCTCTAGGATTTTGATGGATTCTACTCTCAGCAATAGACAGATCATCTAACTAGAAAATCAAGAAAGAAACAAGAGCTTTGAATGACACACTGGACCAGATGGATCACATAGATATATACAGAACATTCCACCCTAAAACAACAGAATACTCATTCTTCTCGAGCATGCGTGGAACTTTCTCCAAAATAGACCACATACTGGGTCACAAATCAGGTCTCAACTAATACCAAAAGATTTAGATTATTCCCTGCATATTCTCAGACCATAATGCTTTAAAACTGGAACTCAATCACAAGAAAGAATTTGGAAGAAATTCAAACATTTGGAAGCTAAAGACCACTCTGCTCAAGAATGTTTGGGCCAACCAGGAAATCAAAGAAGAATTTAAACAATTCCTGGAAACCAATGAGAACAAAAACACATTGGTCCAAAACCTATGGGATACTGCAAAGGCGTTCCTAGGGGGGAAATACATAGCCACCCCATGTGAAAAATTACTTGAAATAGATCATAGACCTAAATCTGAGTCAAAACTCAAAAATTTTAGAACAAACAATAGAATCTTTTTGTGATTTTGGATAAGGTTAAGACAAAAAGCATGAGTCATAAAAATGTTAAAATTGACTTTATCAAAATTAAAGACTTACCTCTTTGAAAGATACAATTAAGAAAACAAAAAGGCAAGCCATGAACTTAGAGAAAATAGTTGCAAAACACATTCTTGCTTTGTATCCAAAATATCAATGATCAAAAGGCAAAAGCAACAAAACAAAAACAAAAGGCAGGGCCGGGGGGATCCTAAGAGAAACTGTAGAAAAGATAGACCCATGGCTAATAAGTACATGAAAAGTTGGCCAACTTCACTAGTGATAGGGGAAATAAAAATAAGATGCCACTATAAACCCACTAGAATAGCTAAAATTAAAAAGGCTGAACACCAAATCTTAGCAAGGATATGAAGCAGTTGGAATTCTCGTACTTTACTGGTGGTAGTAATGTAAAATACCACTTCAGAAAATAGGATGACAGTGAGTATTCTATAAAGCTAAAAATATATCTACCCTTCAAACAGAAACCTCATTCTTAGGTATTCATTCAACAGAAATGAAAATGTATGTCTACACATTGTATATGAATGCTCATAGAAGCATAATTTGTAATAGGCCAAAACTGGAAACTCAACTGTTTATCAACTTGCGAATGGATGAAGAAAATTCGGAACTATAGACTACTACTCAACCATAAAAGACACGCACTTTTTTTTAAGTTCAATGCACTATTAATACACAGAAAAAATGGATAATTCCAAAAAAACATTATGCTGAGTGTTAGAAGTCAAACGCATGAAAATAATACTACATTATTCCACTGATATGAAGGTCCAGGAAAGGCAAAACTATAGGTGCAGAAATCAGTTTATAGTTTCTTGGGGACAAGGTATGGCAAAGAAGATTGCCTGTTAAAGAGCTAAGAGAAAACATTTTAGATAGTACTAATATTGTTTATCTTGATTGTGGTAGAGGATACCTGCTTGCCTACAGTTACCAAAATTCATCACATTGCATGCTTAAAATGGATGAATTTCATTAAGTGTAAATGATACTTCAATAAAGCTGAAAAAAGTCTTAGGCTCTGTAAAAATATATAAAAAGAGTATGACCCTATAGATTGAAAGGAAGAAAATATCTCTAAAAGCGAGGAGTTTTCTTTTTCAACAAAGAAAACACAAAATACGTCTTGGTGTCTTCAAAGAGTTTTAAGAGTTTGGTCTATAATAGAGATACGGGAAATCATAATGCAACAAAAGACTACAATTGAGGCATAGATGTAAAGGAAACTTGTTTAAATTAAAAAAATAGTTCAAGAAGCCAAATGCCACACTGGAAATAAATTGACGTTGGGATTCTTAGAGTACTGAATTGATAATATACAAAATAGATTCAGCAATGTGAATAATAAACTAAAAAGAAAAAATCTGTCTCAGGATAGAGGAAAAGGCAAAGAGATAAAATTATAAATACAGAAGGCAGGTATTGGAGATACAACCTAAGCTTTTAGTTGTTCCAAAGGAATAAACTTGAATTCTTTTAAGAGTAATATTTACCAAAGGTAACACAGAAGAAGTTGTCCTTGAACTAAAAAAGTCTGACCCTATAATTCAAATGAACTTATTGAGTAGTGGATAAAATTAATGAAAGAGGCCAACTACTAGTCAGGACTGTCAAGATTTTTCATTGTAAGGAAAAAGAAGCAGCATAGAATTGCAAAATAAATCAGTTTCATAAAGTGAACTATAATCAGGCTTATTTTTCTCCCAGACACTTGTGTCTTCAAGTATTTCTTAAACACAAAAAGAATTCCTTGATAAGTCAAGTTGTTCTTCATGTCATAAGGCAACTATAAGATATTCTCCTTTATCTTACAGGATAACCAATTACTATCAAATTGTCCTAAAACAAGTAATTTAGAGATGTAATCCAATTTTTTTCAATTTTTACAAGAATGATAACATATAACGTGAAACAACAACATAGAGGATTTTTTTTTAAACATGGTTACAGATTTGTATTACAAAAGCCCAAACTATTGTTTAACAAAGATGATTTTTATTCTAAATGTAATCCTTGTATGGTAATAACCTAGATCCACAGCCAGTGGTATTTATAGCCACTAAGTGAGGAAAACTGAATGATCAGAATGGACACCTGTCATTTGATGTATGGGAGCCTGTGGCCAAGTATCAGCCCATTATATTATTCAGGAGAAAATTATTGACTGCTGCAAATAGAGGGACAGAATGCATGGGAAGGATGTATGCACAAAAATTCTTGCTATGCTTGTGAGAATTTGGAAGTTGTAATTCATTCTTCATTATTAAATGGAAGTTTAATTATGTATTTATAGTATTCAGACTATTAATAATTAAGAGCGTGATTTCTATTTTCCAAACCCTATAGAATATAAAAGTAACAGTCTATAACACCAAAGATGAAGCATAAAAGAAGCGACAAAAAAAAAAAAACAGCATACAGCTTGAAACAAAATAACAAAAATACAAATGTATTTATCAGTTACTATTAACAGTTATGAAGGGATTAATTCAGTCTCCTAATAACTCAGATCCTACAATTTGGTTAAAGTTACAATCAAGATTGTTACTTTGCTATAATATTAAAATATTAAAAGAAAATATAAACATTTACAAATCAAATTAACACAACGGAAGGAACTATTACATGGCAACATGGTTTTATATTGATTAAAGTTGCAACTTATAATAAAGTATAAGCAGCTTTTGATTTGTATGTATCACCATAGCATAGGACAAATACAAAGATAAGATATATTCAGTCACAATGATAGAACTTATCAGTTCTCTATAGTGTAAATGAGGGAACATAGAGGCTATCAACAGTAAATAACCACATTTCATCTTTGATGATCTAAGATGAAATGCATTAGGCCAAGAACTATGGAAAAAAGTTCGACCTCTCTAATAATCAAAAAAGATACATTCAAGGTAGAAAGTATTTTCACTTCTGAAATTTGAAAATAATTTAAAAATATATAATACTCAGTTTTGACAGGGACAAGATGAATTGGGCACTCATAGGTAACTGGTGAGGGTGTAAATTGATAGTAACACATAGAAACAATTTTGATAATATCTGACTTCACAGTAATTTCCCTTCTAGAAATGTTTTCTAAGAGTATTAGCAGAGTTATGCACAGTAACTTTATGTTAGCATGCTTATTACTTGACTGACTATAATGAAAAATGCAAGCAAACTGGAAGTCTTACATTGGAAGAATGATTAAACAACTATAAGATCTGTATTAGGCTAAGTGAGCAAACAGGTACCCCAAGTTCATTTCAGACATCATAGACAGGAAGCTCAGGGCAGCAATCCTAGACTCTTGAGCCTGTCTGATGCCAAGATATGGTAGCCTTGATTGCAAATGCCTTGGACACTGGGTAAGACCAAGTCCATGATGAGAGGCATCAAATCTTGGTTGAGTGATGCTGGGAAAAGCAAGGGTAGTTACCTGAATTCTGTTTAGAATTCTGTTTAGATCACTAGGCCTGATTGCTCGCGAAGTCATGGAGCGCTGTGATTCTCTCTGATGCAAGATGAAATCTGTTAAAATAATGGTCTTTTGAAACTGGAGAGGGAGACAAACCATAAGAGACTCTTAATCTCAGGAAACAAACTGAGGGTTGCTGGAGTGGTGGGGGGTGGGAGAGATGGGGTGGCTGGGTGATGGACATTGGGGAGGGTATGTGCTATGGTGAGCACTGTGAATTGTGTAAGACTGATGAATCACAGACCTGTACCCCTGAAACAAATAATATATAATATGTTAATAAAAAAATAAAATAATGGTCTTTTTTCATTTCTCTATCTTCTTACGTGATTGAATTCAATGCCCATTGAATACCTACTACTCATTTCTCCTTACTCTCAGCCTCTGCCAACTACCATTCTCTTTCTGCTTCTTTGAATATGGCTATGTTAGATGCTTCTTGTAAGTGGAATCATGCAATATTTTCCTTCTGTGGCTGACCTTTTTCACTTAGTATAATGCGCTCATGGTTTATCCATGTTGTAGCATATGATAGGATCTCCTTTTAAAGGCTGAATAATATTCCATTTTTTGTATACACCACATTTTCTTTATCCATTTATCTGTTTATCCATTTTATCTTTTGATGGGTATTTGGGTTGTTTCCACCTCTTGGCTATTGTGAATAATGCTGCAGTGACCATGAGAGTGCACATATCTCTGAGATCCTGATTTCAATTCTTTTGGATGAATATTCAGAAGTGGGATTGCTGGAACATAAAATATTTTTATGTTTAATTTTTATTTTTTAGAAATTGCATACTGTTTTACGTAGTGGCTGCATCATTTTACATTCCCACCAATGGTGTACAAGGGTTCCAATTTCTCCATATCCAAACACTTTTTGTTTTTCTGTTGTTTTTATTTATTTTTTGATGATGGCTATCCTAACAGATGTGAGGTGATAGCTCATTGTGGCTTTGGTTTGCATTGATGTTCAGTATCCTTTCAAATACCTATTGGCCATTTGTTATGTCTCCTCTGTAAAAATGTCTATTCAAGTCCTTTGCCCATCTTTTTAATCTGGTTATCTGTTGTTTTGCTATTGGGTTGTAGGAGTTCCTTATATATTTTGGATATTAAACCCTTATCAGATACAGAGTTTGCAAATATTTTCTTCCATTCTGTAATTTGCCTTTTTACTCTGCTGATTGTTTCCTTTGCTGTACAGGAAATTTTTACTTTGATATAGTCCCACTTGTCTATTTTTGCTTTTGTTGCCTGTGCTTTTGATATCATTTCTAAGAAATCATTGCCTAGACCAATGTCAAGAAGCTTTCTCCCTATGTTTTCCTCTAGAAGTTTTATAGTTTCAGGTCTTACATTCAAGTCTTAAATATTTTAAGTTCTATATGGTGTAAGATAAGGGTACAATTTCTTTTTTTTTTTCCTTCATATAGATAGCCAGTTTTTCCCAGCACCATTTGTTGAAGAGATTATATTTTCCCTATTGTGTATCTTGGCACCTTTGTTGAAGATAATTTGACTGTGTGTGGGTAGGTTTCTTTCTGGGCTCTCTATTCTGTTTCGTTGGTCTCTGTTTGTTGTTATGCCAGTACCATACTGTTTTGATTATTGTAGCTTTGTAATATGTTTTGAAGTCAGCCAGTGTGAGACCTCCAGCTTTATTCTTTCTCAAGATGCTTTTAGCTATTTGGGGTCTTTTGTGGTTCCATATGAATTTTCAGACTGTTTTTCCTATTTCTACAAAATATGTCATTGGGATTTCAACGTGGATAACATTGAATCTATACATCACTTCGAGTAGTATGGATATTTTAACAATATTCAGTCTTCCAATTCATGAACACAGGATGCCTTTCCATTTAATTGTTACTTCGTCAGTTACTTTCAGCAATGTTTTGTATTTTTTAGTCTAGCGTCTTTAACCTCCTTGGTTAAGTTTACTCCTATTTTATTCTTTTTTAATGTTGCTGTGAATGGGATTGATTTCTTAATTTCCTCTTTGTATTGTTTATTGTTAGCATATAGAAACCACAGATGATTTTCATATGTTGATTTTGTAACTGCAACTTTGCCAACTTTATTTATCAGTTCTGACAGTTCCTTTGTTTAATCTTTAGGATTTCCTATATATGATAATGTCATCTGCTAAGAGGTCATTTTACATCTTTTTCTATTTGGATGTCTTTTATTTCCTTTTTTTGCCTAACTGCTCTGCGTAGGACTTCCAGTAGTATATTGAATATACAATTTATTGCCTTGTTCTTGATCTTAGAAGAAGAGCATTCAGGTTTTCACCATTGAGTGTAAAATTAGCTGTGGGATTTTTGTATGTGGCTTTTGTTATGTTGAGCTAATTTTCTGCTATACCTAGTTTGTTGGATGTTTTTATCATGAAAAGGTGGTGAATGTTGACAAATATATTATCTACATCTATTAAAATAATCATATGTTTTGACTCTTTTGTCCTGTTAGTGTGGTGTATTACCTTGATTGATTTTTTTTTTTAAGAATATATTTATTTGAGAGAGAGAGAATGAGAGCAAGCACATGAGAGGGGGGAGGGTCAGAGGGAGAAGCAGACTCCCTGCCGAGCAGGGAGCCCGATGCGGGACTCGATCCAGGGACTCCAGGATCATGACCTGAGCCGAAGGCAGTCGCTTAACCAGCTGAGCCACCCAGGTGCCCACCTTGATTGATTTTTATATGTTGAATCATCCTTGCATCCTAGGGATAACTCCTACTTGGTCATGGTGAATGATCCTGTTGAATCTGGTTTGCTAATATTTTGCATCTATTTATCAGGATTATTGGCCTGTAGTTTTCTGTCTTTAGTGTCTTTTTCTGTCTTTGGTATCAGGATAATGCTGGCCTCGTAAAATGAATTTGAAAATGTTCTCTCCTCGTCAATATTTTGGAAAACTTTGAGAAGGACTGGTGTTAATTATTCTTTAAATGTTTGGTAGGATTTGCCAGTGAAGCCATCTGGTCTGGGGCTTCTCTTTGTTGGGCGGTTTTTGATTACCGCTTTAATCTCCGTACTCATTATTGGTCTGTTCAGATTTTCTGTTTCTTCATGATTCAGTCTTGGTAGGTTGTAGGTTTCTAGAAATGTACCCATTTCGGGGCACCTGGGTGGCTCAGATGGCTAAGTGTCTGCCTTTGGCTCAGGTCATGCTCCCAGGGTCCTGGGATAGAGCCCCGCATCGGGATCCCTGCTCAGCGGGAAGCTTGCTTCTCCCTCTCCCACTTCCCCTGTTTCTGTTCCCTCTCTCGCTGTGTCTCTCTCTGTCAAATAAATAAATAAAATCTTAAAAAAAAAAAAAAAGACATGTGCCCATTTCTTCTAGGTTGGCCAATTGTTTGGCATATAATTAATTGTTCATAGTAGTCTCTTGTGATCCTATGTATTTCTGTTATCAGTTATAATGTTTCTTCTTTCATTTTTCATTTTATTTATTTGAATCTTCTGTTTTTCTTAGCTAATAGGTTTTTCAATTTTGTTATTTTCAAAAAACCATCCGTTAAGTTTTTTCTCTATTTCATTTGTTTCTGCTCTAATTTTTATTTTTTCTTTCCTTCTGCTAACTTTAGGCTTTGTTCTTCTTTTTCTAGTTCCTTAAAGTGAAAAGTGAAGTGGTGATTTGAGATCTTTCTTCTTTTTTCATCTAGGTGTTTAGAACTCTAAACCTTCCTCTTAGCAATGCTTTTGATGCATCCCATAAGTTTTAGTATGTCTGTTGTGTGTTCATTTTCACTTTTGTCAAGATATTTTCTAATTTCTCTTTTGATTTCTTTGTTGACTTATTGGTTGTTTGAGAGTGTGTAGTTTAATTTTCACGTATTTATGAATTTTCCAGTTTTCCTTCTGTGATTAATTTCTAGTTTCATGATGGTCAGACAAAATAGTATGATTTCAGTCTTCTTAGCTTTACTAGGACCTGTTTTGTTATCTAACACATGACCTATCCCAGAGACTGTTGTATGTGTGCTTAAGAAGAATGCATATTCTGCTTTGGGTGGAATGTTCTGTATAAGTTTGTTAGATCCATTTTCTCTCTCCCCTTTTTTTTCTCCTAGTGAGTAGAACTTCAGGTGGGGAAATTGTGGGACCAATTTGTAGAATTTGGAAGTAGATACATGATAAATGATATAAGGACTATCAAAACAAGCTGCAGAGGACAATGCTTTTTGCTGTTGTATTTTAGTGAACTGGAATGGGCAGTTAGAAGTGCTCAGGCTTGCAGCCTTTTCCTACCCATAACCTGTTCTTGTTTCCTGCTATTCTAGCCTTATATGGGGCATCAGAGCCTTCATAATAAAACAGGTCTTTGTGTACAGTTCAGAAGAAAACCCAAAGCCCCTTTCAGTTGGGCCATTTAATTCTTATATGCTATCTTAGGGTTCAGACAGGCAGAAGTAGCTTCTTGCAAGAATCCCAAAACTCTAGTCACCTAATCTAGACAGATGAATCCTCCTAGGCAAGCCAAAAAATAAGAAGTGTGTATAGCACATGGAGATATTAGGATTTATTTCTATTTTCCACAGAGACAGTCAATGTTTTGGTCTGAAGCCTATTCTGGGAGTATCATAACTGTTGTCTTTTGCCTAGGGATTCATTAGGAGGATTTGCAGGAAGTTGGGGCCCTGGATAGATTTTGCTGGAATCTCTGCAGAATATCAATAAAGATCCCCCCTTCTGAAACCATATGCAAAACGCTGGGGGGACCCCACAGGAGTGTCACAAAATTTCCATTTTTCAAAGCTGACAGTTCCCATGATTATTAGACTATTTGCTTCTGAAAGCTAAAAAGCTTCTCCCTCTGATGTTTCTTCACTAACCAAATGTACAAGCAGCAGAGTGAATTCTCTGGAGTGCTTGGGCTGGCTCACACATATATGATTGTGAACATTTGCATTCACTTTGTGTACTTGGTAATAGTTATATCATTAGTGTCTAACTTGAACTTTAATCTCTTCAAAGGCAGAGGCACCAGATTTGAGTGGGTTTTGGGTTTCTTTGCTGGCTGACTCCATGACAGGGGCAAGAAATATAGGAAATGATTAGCAGTTAGTGAGAGCTTGGAGTCAGGGACACCCTGTCTCAGTATACTTTAATGAGGAATCCACAGGTCTCTTGGTTTACATCTGACTCATCACTTGGGAGAACAGCTCACAGTGGGAAGCCTCTGGATTTCCAGTGGCAGCTTTTCTACAAAGTTCCTGAAGGAGTTGTTACCAATGGGAAGTCCACCCCCTGGGCCAGCTTTTGTTCTGCAGTGACCTAAGGTAGCTAAGCCCAGACTCTTTGCTCCCACCACGAGGGTCCCTTAGTCCTTCATCGTCCCAAATGAGAAACAGCCCTTTTCTGAGCCAGTCCCCCTAGACCACAGCCACCAGCTTCTGTCTGTGCTTCTTCTCCAGTGTTTGCTGCCTTGGGTTCCCAGCAGTGTCTTCTCCAGGTTGGAACTTCTAGTTATGCCCCCATATGTCTTTTCTTACGCATGCCTACGACCATTGCAAAATCTCAGATTAAGGAGTGATTCAAAGTAAACAAGTGGCAACATGTTGCATCTTCAGCTACCGATTCTACTGTCCCACTCTGGCATGGCATGGGATGGGATGGGTTGCCGCTATCAGGGTTCTCACTGGTAGTAAAATGCCCTTGATTATATCAGAACTGGGTCATCTCCAGGTGCTGTAACGCTACCTTATTAGGTTGTCCTAATGTGACCATTTTCCCTTAATATTAAAACCTGTCTGCTGAGCTTCTCAGAAGGCAGTGGTTGAATTACAAGTGTGAGGCCATCCTCACTCATAAGCCCAGACTCATTTAGCTTGTGTTCTTGCTTCAGTGGCTTTTATACATTGTTGAACTTCATTGCAAATTCATGGGGAATATGGGAAAATATTTTTATCATGAGACAATCTGATGGAATGGAATCTATTTAAATAAAATCAGCATCCAGCCTCTCCTTTGGCAGGAACAGTGGTGCTGTCCGGTGAGCAGGGTGACTGGAGTCCTCCCAGGCCACATGTTCACTGTCTCTGGCCTTGTCGTTTATTCATTGGGTTGCAAGGGAAATTTGTTTGGACTCTCCAATCCTGCAGTTCTGTATTTTTCTATTTGAAATTCTGATGTGTTTTCAACATTACAATAGTTTTTTATGTGTGTCCAGCCTTTTGTACTTTGGCAAATTCTTTCATATAGGATACCTCAGGAATCATTATTATCTTTTTATAGGTGAATAGCTGAATTCAGAGAGGTCAGATGGTTTCCTCAAGGTCATGCTGCCAAGAAATGAGAGCTGATTTTTTTTCCACATCTACTGCTTTATTGTAGCATTCATTTGTGGATTTGAATCTTTTTGACAAAGACTAGCTAGACACCAAGGCAGAAATTGCACAGAGATGGTACGATTGGAGAATCATTTAAAACTGATAGAATTTTAATTTTTTTTTATTTTTGACTTAAGCTCTTTGTCCAGCTGAGATGCAGTTCTCCAGAAGTTGGAGAACTTTCCTGTCTCACATGTACTTTCTGTTGGACTATATTTTCTTGGTTAATTATGAATTCATTTGTTCATTTGGAAAACTATTAAGCAAATACCATGTGCTTGGCACTGTGCTAGAAGCCTGGGATAAAGAGGTAATCAAGAGAGGCATGGTCCCTGGGTTTTGTACAATGCATGGTGTGGTGGGGAGTCCGATATTAAACACAAGCTACACAATTGCGGTGAGGAGAAGTGCCTTGGGAACATGTGACAGAAGGAACTAAGGTGTCTGGGGACACAGGAAAAGTATCCCTTAGGAGGTATCTTTGTTGAAAATCAGGTTAGGACATACAGACAACAGTGTGTGAGAAGGAGGCCCTTGGTATCTTCTTTGGGGAACTAGAAGAAGTCCGGTGTGGTTGAAGAGTAGAGACAGATAGGGAGAGTAGCACTCTCATTCACAATGTAGGGAAAACCTGGAAAATCTGAAGCTTGCATGAAAGCTGTAACTTGGCCAGTGCATGGTCACCCAGAGCATCCTGAAGGTCATTTGTTTCCTGATTTAGGACAGTTGCACTATTGCAGAGTTTTCCTATGGATGGGGAGCATTTCCTATCCCCATGACAGCATTTTATAGGATTGCGTTGAACATTGGTATGGTTGAGTTGGCTAGCTGAAGAGTAGTGAAGCTCACTGGCGTACATGGCTGGGGTCCTTCCTTCATTTTGAATGGTCCCTATTGGGTTATACTCCTGCCTTTGACTTGAGGCAGTGTTGTTCCTTGAAAATATATCTCAGCAGGAAGATTATTTTGCTTTTTGTTGTAACTATGATTTTAAAAACACCTACAATTTAATCATTTTTCCCCTTCTTTAAATTTCTTAAGAGTTTACCTATTGGGAAAAAAATCCTCAAAGCAACTGTAATCTAAACTCTTCTTAGCATTCTTATCTCTCATAACTTTATTCAAGGTTAGATCATGTGTGACCTTACAGTATGAGAGCTCATAGTCAAGGAACGTTCTTAGTGGAAGTGATTTGACCATGGGATTAGATATCTACTGTCAGAAGGGGAAAAAATGGAAATATGAAAAATACTATTTGGGTTAGAGACACATGTTCTGTTTTTGGTCATTTTAGCAGAACTAGCCTGGTGCTGAGAATATAGATGATCCATGTGCTGGTGATGAGTTGAAGAGCTAGAGAGTCGATAATTGCCGATTCATATGGCAGTAGTGTCTCATACTGTGGCATAGAGCTCTTGTGATTTGACTAGTTATGGGAGGAATAACTGGAAATGAAATAAAGCATACTGTTAGTTATGAGAAGCTTCTAGCTACTATTGCCCACTTCTTTCTACCCTTAAATGCTGTTTGTCTGAATTGGTCAGATTCCAGGACATTGAACTGGGCCTCAATCCCAGTGATGCTGCTTTCAGAGGAAGTGGAGAATGGTGTGGTTTTGTGGTGGACTTTTGGGCACTCCTTTTTCTAATAACTAGGGGGAGACCACCTTTCAGTTGCTGATTCTCTGAGAGAAAGCCCAGTCATCTGCATTTTTCTCCAAAATAACTAAATCAATACATATGATTTTCGAATTGAGAAAGGCCAAGGGCCAGTTGACTGAGGCCTGCTGCAAACACTCTGGGTCTTCATTGGGTCTCTTGCACCTTGTTGGCCAGTGTGTTTCCCCCACTGTAGCAATGAATCGTGTGACTCAAGTAAGGGCCTTGCAGTAAAAGTAGATGGAGCAAATCTTTCCAGAGTCTGTGGGATTCTTTAGCTTAGGCAGAAAGTGTCCTTTCTCTTCTGTGGCCTATCTCAGACAGTCTGCTCTATTATGCCTCAGGACCTAAACTCCAACAAATATCAAATATTACTTGTGTTGTTCTCTGATCATGAATTTTTGTCAGAGATCTTAAAGAAGAGTGAACTGAGAGCAAGATTCAGATGTTCCTGGGTCCCTGACCTTACCTGCAACATAATCGCTCCCTCACTTCAATCTACCCATGTTTATAGATACCATGGCTTGATTTTTTTTTCTGTATGCATTTCCTAGTAAGTAACAGCTGCCTTCTGCTAAATGGAACATTTAATAGACAAAATAGTTTAGGGCAGGATCCTAACAAGTACCATTATTATACACACACACACACACACACACACACAAATTCTCTTGAATCTATACTTGGCTCTTTAATCTTGGACAATGTATTTTAAATCTTTACCATGGTCACAACCTTTTCAGCAATGCACTTTCATTGTTGTGGTTATTTAGGTTGCAAAAGATTAGGGTGAACCCATGGACTCTATAGAGTCTCTTAGGTGACTAGAACCAAAGGTACAATCTCATAGATTTCTATTTATGAATAGCGAATCAAAGGGAAAATGACTTTTTTGAGCAGGAGGAACCACAGAGCAGGGCCAGAAGGGAACAAAGGCCTTGTAGACTATTATGTGGTGATGTGTTTTCATTTCAGGTGAATAAGTTGGATAAAAAAATTCAGAAAAATGAATATCACTATAAAAGGATACTGGAAAAGTTGGATATTCCTGAGTTTTCATAAAACATCTTATGGGTATCACTTTCTCAGTCCAAGGCCAGATAACCTAGTTTGTTGCAGTATGGTTGGGCTAGGCTGGATGGGATCAGAACTTGGAGTCAGACCTGCTCCTTGGTGGAGGACCTCTGAAGACAGACCCACCTTTAGAACATGGAAAGGTGGCCAATCTAGGGGGTTGTCCAAAGGGAAAGAATAGGCAGTCCAGTGATCTAAGGAGTTTATGGGGAATCCAGACAGATATGTAATGGGTAACTTCAGGGTTAACTGTATCTGAGTGTAAGTAGACAGTAAAAAATAGAACAGTTTTCCTATGTAGCAGTGGTTTTTGTTTTGTTTGAAGATTTTATTTATTTATTTGACAGAGCACAAGCAGGAGGAGTGGCAAGCAGAGGGAGGGGGAGAAGCAGGTTCCCCGCTGAGCAGGGAGCCCAATGAGGGGCTTGATCCCAGGACCCTGGGATCATGACCTGAGCCAAGGAAGATGCTTAACCAGTTGAGCCACCCAGGCACCCCAGTAGCAGTGTTTCTGCTGCTCACTTAGAATCAAGTGGGAAGACTCCATCCCCAGGTAGTAGGGCAGCAAGAACAAGGCCAGTGCCTCAGGGACCAGGTAATCAAGAAAAGAGTCAAGACAAAGGTGTCAAATGCAAGGGAAAAAGATGGGGACACAATTATGATGATGGGATACAAGGTGGTGCTTGATTATGAGAACAAGGCAGAGTGCAATTAGACCAAAGACATCAGATCAAAGAATGATGGGACTGAATCTATTTAATTAACCCACCTATCCAAGAAATAGTCATTGAATATTTTCAGTATTCCAGATACTGTTCTAGGCCTAAGGGACACAACAGTGTTCAAGACACACATGGTTTCTGCTACATAGTGTACTTAGTAGGTAAGTCCAATACTAAATGATGGAAAAGATAAAAGGAAAACATGAAAACATGTTCCATTACTTACTGATTTTTAAAAAATTTTTATGTGAAAAAAAACAAGGAAAAGACATGTAAAAATAGTCATAAACCTAATACGTCAAAATTTCATAAAATAAAAAAGTATTATTCTCCTCTACCCATTCCATCCCACCTAAAACATAGTTTATTCCTTTTCAGAAGTTTTTTTTTAAATATAAATTTATAAAGATATTGCCATATGCCTATGCATTTTGGTAAGTAGCTTTGCTTTATTACTTCACAATATGTTGTGGACAACTTCCCAAGTCAATACATATAGATCTACCCCATTACTTTAATAGTTATCTTGTTGACCATGGTATAGGCATACCATAATATATTTAACTATTTCCTCCTAGATAAGCAGTTAGATTGTTTCCAGCTTTTATCACAGGCAATTAATTTTGCATCTTAAATCTTTTTAAATTTTTTTAACAATAATCTCAATTTTTATTGCATTGTTTTGACCTAATTATCTGAAAGATCACTTTATTTTTTAAACATTTTTTTATTAATTTTACTTTATTATGTTATGTTAGTCACCATACAGTACATCCTTAGTTTTTGATGTAGTGTTCCATGATTCATTGTTTGTGTATAACACCCAGTGCTCCATGCAATACATGACCTCCTTAATACCCATCACCAGGCTAACCCATCCTGCCACACCCGTCCCCTCTAAAACCCTCAGTTTGTTTCTCAGAGTCCATAGTCTCTCATGGTTTATCTCCCCCTCCGATTCCCCCCTTCATTTTTCCCTTCCTACTATCTTCTTCTTTTTTTTTAATATCTAATGTATTATTTGTTTCAGAGGTACAGATCTGTGATTCATCAGTCTTACACAATTCACAGTGCTCACCATAGCACATACCCTCCTCAATGTCCATCAGCCAGCCCTCCCCCTAATCCCCCAGCCTCTACTACTCCAGCAACCCTCAGTTTGTTTCCTGAGATTAAGAGTCTCTTATGGTTTATTTCAAATCTTTTTAAATTTTCTAAAAAAATTTTATTTTACTTCCCAGTTAACATACAGTGTGATATTAGTTTCAGGTGTACAATATGATTCAGCAATTCCATACATCACTCAGTGCTTATCAGGATAAGTGCCCTCCTTAATTCCCATCACCTATTTAACCCATCCCCCCACACACCTCCCCTCTGGTAACCATCAGTTTGCTTGCTATAGTTAAGAGTCTGCTGTGGCACCTGGGTGTCTCAGTTGGTTAGGCCTCTGCCTTTGGCTCAGGTCATGATCCCAGGGTCCTGGGATTGAGTCCCACATCAGGCTCCTTGCTCGGCGGGAAGCCTGCTCCTCCCTCTCCTACTCCCCCTTCTTGTGTTCCTGCTCTTGCTATCTCTCTCTCTCTGTCAAATCAATAAAATCTTAAAAAAAAAAAAAAAAGTCTGTTTCTTCATTTGCCCCTCCCCCCCTCTTTTTTTTTCCCCCTTTACTCCTTTGTTTTGTTTCTTAAATTCCACATAGGAGTGATACCATATGGTAATTTCTTTTTCTGACTGACTTTGTTTAATATATAATACTCCTAATACCCTTTAGCTCTATCCACATCATTGCAAATGGCAAGATTTCATTCTTTTTTATGGCTGAGTAATTCCATTGTATGCTTGCGTGCACACACACACACACACACACACACCCCTACATCTTCTTTATCCATTCATCAGTCAGTGGACACTTGGACTGTTTTTATAATTTGGTCATATAGATAATGGTGCTATAAACATTCAGGTGCATTTATCCCTTTTAATTAGTATTTTTGTATTCTTTAGTTAGATACCAAGTAGTACAATTGCTGGATTATAGGGTAGTTCTATTTTTAACTTTCTTTTTTTAAAGATTTATTTATTTTAGAGAGAGAGAGCATGAATGAACATGAGTGGAAGGGGCAGAGGGAGAAGAAGAGAGAGAATCTCAAGCAGCTCCATGCTGAGCACTGAGTCTGATACAGGGCTCAATCTCATGATGCTGAGCTCACCACCTGAGATGAAAACCAAGAGTTGAACACTTAAATGACTGTACCACCGGGCACCCCTATTTTAAACTTTTTGAGGAACTCCATACTGTTTTCTAGAATGACTGCACCAGTTTGCATCTTTGGTCTCTTCTGTGAGATCCTACCTGATTCTAGAGCATAGGAGTGGGTTGGATTTGATGGTGGGAATCACGCGGGAACAGAGATGGGAAGGGGGCCAGGAGCAGGCATAGCCTGAGAGGCAACAGGAACTTCTTGCCTGAGTTATCTCATAGAGACAATCAGTAGACAGGTCCATGATTATTGACCAAGTCCCCTCTCTGATACTGGGCCTTTGTCTCACATGGAAGGGGGCCTCATTCATCCTGTGACTTCTTTGTCTAAGAACCAGGGAAGTGTTTCTGAGGAAGTTTGGTGGGCATGGGGATCTTTGGAGTGACATTTCTTGGTTGGAGAGGAATGTACTTCAGTCAAAAAATAGAAACTGGACAAAAGGAAGGAGAGAAAACAATGTAATATTTTTACATGATTAATAAGAGTAGACTTTGAAAAAGTGTGATGCAGTAACTGAAAACACTTTGTTTTCCATTAAGTTGGAAGTCCTGTTTTCTGGAATATCAAAACCAATTTCTGCTGACTTTCTTTCCAAGTTCCTTTTAGTTTCCTTGCCAAGTTCCTGTAGCAAAAATGAGGCTTTAGGACTCCAGGAATTGATGCCTTTCTCAGTATGCTAGCTCTTCCCTTCCCCAGTGGACCATCCTCTGAGGTACAACCACATGCTTGACAGATTTTTCATTTCAGATTCTAGATGTGTTTTCTGAAGAAAAAAAGTATTATTGCAGAAAACGTTAGCAAGAGTGGTGCTCCATGAATCTCCTTGAAAAGGCAAGACAAGGGGCGCCTGGGTGGCTCAGTTGGTTAAGCAACTGCCTTCGGCTCAGGTCATGATCCTGGAGTCCCTGGATTGAGTCCCGCATCGGGCTCCCTGCTCGGCAGGGAGTTTGCTTCTCCCTCTGACTCTCCTCCCGCTCATGCTCTCTGTCTCTCATTCTCTCTCTCTCAAATAAATAAATAAATAAAATCTTTAAAAAAAAAAAAAAAAGAAAGAAAGAAAAGAAAAGGCAAGACAAGCCAGTCTCATTATTTTCCTATTATGTTCTCAGTGTTGACTTTAAAAAAAAAAAGTTCACTGCCATTTGGGTCATCCTGATATCCATCCCCCACCCCACCATTGCATCTTATTATCCTCTTCGGTGACTTTCAACATTTGACAGGCACAAGAGTCCTTTATCACCTCAGAGTGTCATTAAGGGCATCAGTAATTGTACCAAATGATACCTGCTGGGGCCTGGTACTTTATACATTGTCATCATTTGTACTTTTGTTGTTGCATTGGCTATGTTTTGATCTTTATATTACAAACTAGAGGACAGATTCCATTGAGGTCAGTCTAGAATCTTCCATTGTGTCTCGTGTAGAACTTTGATGAAATAGAGATTTAATTGATATGGGTCTTTTGTGTATGGTCTTGAGAGGACTTTGAAGCAAAGGTAAGAAATGGGGGGCCTTAGGCCTGGGCATGAGAGCAGTTTTACAAACTACATGTTCAGGGCAGATGGGGATGGTGTTGTGTGGCTGGTGAGGAAGTCCATTTGGACAGGAAACTCATGTTTGTGAAGGAGCTCAAATTTAGACTTTGATGTCTCCATTGTGATTATATTATAGTCACAGATACATAGAATACATGTATAGAATACAGAGTATGTAACTTTTAGAGCTTATATCCTATTGAGTCTATACCATCTACAGTGAATACTGAATTAATTTTTTTAAAAAGTTACATTTGTCTTACGGTCAGTGTAATTATATCGCCTTCACCTGTTGTTGGACATTTGGCTTCCAAGTTTTTAGCTATTCAAAAAAATCTTCCATCAATATGTGTGTACAAGCATTCATATGGACATATGCTTTCATTTATTTGGGGTAAATACTTAGGAGTGGAATGGATAGATGATATGTAGGTATGTTTAATTTTTTAGGAAATTACTAAACAGTCATCCAAAGTGGTTGTACTGTCTTACATTTCCAGCTCCTCCACATGCAAATCAATACTTAGTATGATCAGTTTGTTTTGCCATTCTAATATGTGTGTAGTGATACCTCATTGGAAAAGTGTGCATTCCCTTAGTGATATTAACAATTAGTAATATGTAACATCTTTTCATATGCTTATTTATCATACATATACTTTTTTTGCTGAAATGTTTTTTCAAATCTTCTCATTTTTTATAAAATTTTTCATTTATTATTGAGTTTTGAGAGTTCTTCATATGTTCTAGATAGAAATATTTTTACCAGATAGAGGCTTTGCAAATATTTTTTCTCAGCTTCTGGCTTGTCTTTAGTATCTTTTGAAGAGTAGAAGTTTCCAATTCTGATGAAGTCCAAATTACCAGTTTATTCTGATGTCAGAGATTCATCAAACCAACCTCATGTTTGGTGATTCGGTAAGAAAACTGACGGGATACAGCCTGCAATATACTCATGACTAAAACTTATAACAGCAACAGGATACAAAACAAGATCAGCAAGGGAACAGTGTCTAAGATGCAGTCCTGAGGAAATCAGGTGTAAGCTTCCAAGAGTCCTCTACGTCGTGGAGTCACAGATGGTGCACAGTCTTCGGCATCTAATTGTGACAATCTGAACAAAGTGTTGTCTAGCGGGAGCTCATTAGAGACTCAATGCTTAAGGTGTGATTGGGGGCTGCTTTGTAGGCATCTTCTTCCTAGCATATATCAAAAATTCCAGACTCAGAAGGAAAGCATGTGTTCAGCTTAAGCCATATTGTTTGTAGGAACAGTTTGGACTCACTATGCTGCTCTTATCAGTTGAGAATGGTGGGAATCTACCTGAAGTCCAAGTTTCCAGACACACTTTCAAGCATGTCTTTCAAGGATAGCAGTCTCAGTCCTGCTATATTAACTCTTGTCTGTACAGTTGTTTTTTTTTTTTTCCCTCCTGGATCATCCTTTTGGTGTTGTGTCTAAGAAATATTCTGCTAAGCCAAGGTCACAAAGATTTTCTTCTATGTTGCCTTCTAGAAATTTTATAGTTTTAGCTTGAACATTTAGGACTGTGACCGATTTTGAATTAGTTTTTGTGTATGGTACTATTAAAGGGGTTGAAGTTCACTTTTTTAAATGTCTGGATAGCTAATTGTTCCAGCACCATTTGTTGAAAAGACTATGTATCCCTCTTCCACTGAATTGCCTTTGCACCTTTGTTGAAAATCAGTTGTCTGTATCTATTTGTGGGTCTTTTTCTGGACTCTGTCCTGCTTCATTGATATAAGTGTCTATCTTTAGATCAATACTATAGATCAATACAGTCTTTATTTTTGTAGTTTTTTAGTAAGTCTTGAAATTAGGTAATATTATCTTTCCAAATTTTGTTTTTTCAAAATTGGTACCACTTTTCTAGATCCTTTGAATTTCCCTATGAATTTTAGATTTAGTTTATCAATTTGTTTTAAATACCTTGTATTATTTTGATTAGAATTACATTGACATCCTAACAATGAGTCTTCTGACCCATGAACATAATATATCTATCCATTTATTTAGTTCTTCTTTAATTTTGCTCAGCGATGTTTTTTAGTTGTTTTTTAAAAAATTTTATTATGTTATCTTAATCACCATACATCATTAGTTTTTGGCAATGTTTTTTAGTTTTTATTGTACATGTCTCTCACATTATTTGTCAGAAAGAACTCTTAAGTATTTCAAATTTTTCATGCACTTGTAAATGGAATTTTTACCATTTGATTTTGATTTTTGATTGTTCATTTCTAGTATGTAGAAATAAAATTGATTCTTATACTTATATCCTGAAACATTGGTAAGCTCAATTTTAGCTTTTAGCTTTTGTAGATTCCATCAGATTTTCTACATAGATGATTAGAGAATATATCCCAGCTCATTCTCCCTTTCCAATTTGGAAGCTTTTAATTTTTCTTGCTTTATTTCAAACTGAATACAACCTCTAGTACAATGCCAAGTAGAAGTAGTAAAAATAAATATCCTTATCTCTTTCCTGGTCTTGCAGGGAAAACATTAACTTTTTCACTATTAAGCATGATGTGTATTATAATTTATTAGGGTACTGTAGGTTTTTGTAGATCTTACTAGTTTTGGGAAATTCTTGTCTACTTTTTATTATTTTTTTGTTTTTCTCCCCTCTATCTCCTCCTTTTCATCCTTCTTTTCCTCTTCTTCCTTCTTTTTAAAATAAGGAATAGATGTTGGATTTTGTCAAGTGCTTATATGGCATCGAGATGATCATATGGGTTTTATTTTTTAGTTTGTTAATATGGCAAAATACATATAGTGCTTTTCAAATGTAAAACCAACCTGTATTAGAGCAAATCCCACTTGGTTATATTTTCCTTTTTGTGTGTTGTACTTGATTTGTTAAAATTTTGGAAAGAATTTTTACATTTATGTCAATGAAGTTATTAATAATCCATACAGGTTATTAGTCTATAGTGTTTTTTTTTTTTTCTTGTAATGTTTTTGTCTGGTCTGACATCAGGGAAATGCTGGCCTGAGAGAATGAAGTGGGGGGTAGTCTTTAATTTTCAATTTTTCAGAAGAGTTGGAATAAATTTGGTATTATTTCTTCCCTAACTCTTGAGTAGAATTCACCATTGGTGCCACCATGTCCTGGAGTTTTCTTTGTAGGAAAGCTTTTAACTACAAATTAAACAGGATCAAAGAGATATCTGCACACTATGTTCAATGCAGCATTAGTCACAATAGCTAAGATGAGGAAACAATCTAAATGTCTGTCAATGGATGAATAGATAAAGAAGATATATAATTATATTAAAGGTACATAATTATACACACACACACACACACAGTTATACACAAACACACAAGGGAATACTATTCAGCTCTGAGGACAAAGAAAATCCTGCCATTTGCAACATAAATGGAGGGCATTATGCTAAGTGAAGCCAGATAGAGAAAGACAAATACTGCATGATATCACTGATATGTGGAATCTAAATAAAAAGTCAAACTCATAGAAACAGTAGAAAAGTGGTTGGTAAGGGCAAGGTAATCCCCTATGTTCCTTTGTGCTATTGTTTTCATACATTTTACTTCTTTAATTATTAACTCCATATTACATTATAGTTTTTAGCTAAACAGTCAATTGTATTTTAAAGACATTTAAATAATATGGAAAACTCATATATTTATCCATTGAGTTACCATTTCTGGTGTTCTTCCTCCTTTTGTAGATCCATACTACTATCTGTTATTATTTTCCTTCTCTCTGAAGGACTTCCTTTAATAATTATATATATATTGTAGGTCAACTGGTGATGAATTCTTTCAGATTTTGGATGTCTGGAAAAGACTTTATTTTGTCTTCAAATTAAAAGATGATTTTTGCTGGATATAAAACTCTAAATTGACAGGTTTATTTTATTTTCTTTCAGTACTTTAAAGATGTTATGTTACTATCATCTCATATGCATTGTTTCAAAAAGGAAGTCTGTTGCCTTAAAAAAATGTTTTTCTGCTCATAACATGTCTTTTCCCCCTCTATCCTCCTTTATCATTTTATCTTTCTCACTGCTTTTGAGCAATTTGATTATGATAGGTCTTGGTATATTTCTTCATTTTTTTCATGATCGTGTTTCATTGAGCTTCTTGGATTTGCAAATTTATAGTTTTCATCAAATTGGACAGCTTTTGTCTATTATTTCTTGAAATAGATGTTCTGCCTTCTATATTCTTTGGGGACTTTAATTACACATATATTAGTCCTCTGAAATCATTCCACAGCTTACTCATACTCTTTCATTATTTTTTAAAATATCTATGTTTCATTTTGGATAGGGTCCAGTGCTGTGTTTTCAAGTTTACTAATATTTTTTCCAGTAATGTCTAACCTATAAATCTCATTTAATGTACTTTTCATCTCAAACCTTATAGATTTTATCTTTTGAAGATTGATTTGTCCATGTCTCTCTTAACTTTTTCAATCTTTGGAATACACTTACAATGACTATAATGTTATTTTTTTAATTAATCCTAATATATATGTCAGTTCTTGGTCAGTTTCATTTGATTTATGTCTTCATTGTGTGTTATATTTTTTGTATGTTTCTTTAAATACCTGGTAATTTTTTACTTGATAAATTTTATAAATTTAAAAATTTTACCTAGTTGAATGCTGGTTTTTTTTTTTTTTCTTGTATTCACACAGATATTCTTGAGGGTTTTTTTTCCCCCTGTGATATAGTTACTTGGAAATGGTTTCATCCTTTTAGGTCTTGCTTTTGGTATTTGTTAGGCGGGACCAGAGCAATGCTTGATCTTATCCCTCATTGCTGATGTAAGACCCTTTGCGTGCTATACCCAGTGTCCCATGGTTCTTGAGGGTTTCCATTCTGGCTCATGGAACAGGAATTTTTCCCAGTCTTGTGAAACCCAGCACTGTTACTTCTACCATTTAAGGTCATTCTCTTTCTTTCTTGAGTGGTTTCCTCACATGTGTGTGCTAATCTGTGACTCTCTGAAGACCTCCAGAGTTTTGTCACATCACAGTTCTCTCCTGTCCAGGACTATGTTTTTTGAAGTCTAGCTACCTTGCAGTCCTTGGACTTTTAGTTCAGTCTCTTTAGTTTAGGAAGGAGTTGGGTTGCATTGTAGTCTGGAAACTCTATCAAGGATATGACATGGTGATTTTAGGGCCATCTTGCTTTTTTCTTGTTTATCAGAGATCAATGTTCTTCTTTCCTGAGGTCTAATGTCTTGCCATTGTTTCATATATTATGTCCATATTTTTGTTGTTCCAGGTGGGAGGGTAAATATCCCAGAAATATCCCGGTTATTCCATCTTCACTGGAGACAGAAATAATTGCATTTAGGAATGTTTGGATCTTTCCAAGTCTTAGTCTGGCATAAAGCAGTGTTAACAATTCATAAATATCATATCCCTGAATTATTTGTCAGCAGTTCCTTTTGAAAACAAGAAATCTATGTTTACTTATTCATATTTACTGAGGGTAGGGGAAGGGTAGATGAGCACAGAGTAAATCTGTTTATTTAAGAGATGATCAGAGAAAATTTAGAGAATATAGTCAGTAGGTGTGTGTTTGTAGTAGGATACAAGTAGATTATACAGAGTTAAAATGCAGGGGTAAAAGGAGACTGTGATTCTAAGAGCATCCTTTTCTTGATATATGGCATCTTTCTGAAGCTCATCTTAGCAGTCTCAAAGAGCTTGGGTGGTCTAATGCACTGTAATGAATTAGAGCACTACATATTGATTAAGTATCTGTTTATGCTTGGAAAGATATTAAGAATTCTGGAATTTCAATAAATTTTGACATCTGCAGTTCTCTTAGCATGTTGCCTGGCCAGCTTTTAAAGCAGAGTGGGGGCAACATTGTAGATGGAGAGCCCAGGCTTAGGTGGCAGGTACTACTTGATGTGAATCATGCCTCTGGTATTTATTATCTGCATGGCACAAGGTGATATGCTTAATCTCTTTAATCCATAATTTCCTCTTCTGTGTAATGAGGATAATCATACCTAAAGAAGTTGTGGGTAGGCATTAAATGAGATACAATGCATTATAATGTGGCTAGGCATTATACTGTATGTTTGTATTAGGATTGTCCAGAGAAATAGAACCAACAGGTGTGTGTGTGTGTGTGTGTGTGTGTGTGTGTGTGTGTAGATTTATCTGCATTATGGAGGCGGACCAGTTCAAAATCTGTAGAATGGGTCAGCATCCTGGAGACCCGAGTGGGAGCTGAAGTTGCAATTGGAGCCCAAAGGCCATTAGCTAGCAAAATTCCTTCTTGCTCAGTCTTCATTCTACTAAGGCCTTCAACTGATTGTATAAAGCCAACCTACATTATGGAGGATAATCTTCCACTTAAAGTCCATCAATTCAAATGTAAATATCATCTTAAAACACCCTCACAGAAATATCCGGAATAATGTTTGGCCAAATATCTGGGCACCATGGCCTACCTAAGTTTGACACCTAAAATTAAGCATCACAATGTGTATATTCATGAACATTAGCTCATTTAACCCTCTCATCAACCCTGTCAGGTAAGTATTAATGTTTTCCCAGAGTCACAATGGGGCATTTGAGGCTCAGAGAGACGAAGTAATTTGCACAAACTGAAATTTGAACTCAGGATTTAAGAGACCATTTATTAGAATGGTCTCTTAAAAACTCTATTAAAATGTATCCCAGCACAGTGCCTGTCACATAGTAGGTGCTCAATTAAGGTTATTCCCCACTTCTTGCAGTGTGGAGTGTTTGGTTTCCATCGTTCTCTTCCTGACTAAGCTGTAAGTAACTGTATGACTAGGTGAGGTCTTTTTGGTTTTTACAGTAAGGCAAATTGATGCCTGAATGCAGCTGGAAATACTATTTTGAACCTCTTACTAATCAAATAGTATTTTTGAAATACTAATCAAATAGTATTTTTTTTTATGATTGATTACTTTGTATAAAGTGCCAAGAACTGGGGAGAAAAAGCCAGGTCTGATCTGGATTCTGTCCTCAAAAATTTTGTAGTTTCATATTGGAAGTCTGGAATAAATTCATTAATTCATTCTTCATTCAACAAGTGGTAGTTATTTCCCACTCTGTGCCAGGCATCAGTCCAGGAGCTGGGAACACGGCGTAGATCCTGTGTTAGTTTCCTTTTGCTGCTATAACAAATTACCACAAACTTAAAGCAATACCATTCTATTATTTTCTGGAGCCAAAGTCCAAAATGAGACTTAGAAGGGTAAAATCAAAATGCTGGCAGGACTGGTTCCTTCTAGAACCTCTGGAAGAATCCATCCTACCTCTTCCAGCTTCTAGAGGTCACCTCCTTGGCTCATGTTTCCACATCACATGGCCTTTTGTCCTTCTGCTTACATTGTTGTTCTATCTTCTACTGATCGATCTCCTGCCTTCCTCTTATAAGGACTCTTCTGGTTATATCATGTCCACCCAGATAATCCAGGATAATACCCTCATCTTAAAATTCTGAATTTATTCACATGTGCAAAATTCTCTTGGCCATGTAAGGTAACCTGTTCACAGTTTGCATGGATTAGAGCATGGGCATTTTTAGGTGACCTTTATTTAGCTTACCATATACCTTCATACAGTGAGTGGAGACAGTAAAAGAACTAGGGTGCAGTATAATATGTTTAGATAAGTGCTATAAAGGGAAATAAATCGTGGTAGAGACATAGAGAATGATTGGGAGGGAGGAATTCTTCCGGTTAGAGATTTGTCAGGGAAGACCTGTCTGGGGAAGTAACATTTGAGTATAGAGGCTCTAGGACTGAAGGGTACCCCAACTACTGCCCCATGACTGAGGTCTCATGAGCAACAGCTTCCTACCTGGAGAGAAGCATATCACACTGTCCAGAATTCCTGTCACGGGTTTCAAACTCTTGATGGTATTCCTGCCCCTGATCAGTTACATAACATCAAGACAACTGTGTCCAGGGTCCAGCTCAATGCCAACCCAAGAGACTGAGCAAACAAATCCTTAAGGTAAAGGAAGAACACCACCTCTACCAGAAAAGGGGCAACAGTTCAAATAAACTTATCCATAGCTTTGCAATGAGAAAGTCTAGAAAAAAAAGCCATTTTAATCCAGCCTATATACAAATAAAATTAATGTCTTTTTGAAAAAATAATTTCCTTTTGACATGCCTATGAGGAACAATGGACCATACCGTTCATTCTCTCAGAGTCTTATATGGCTCTGGCCTGAGCTCAGCTTGGAGCCAACAGACTTTCCCCAGGGTGCATCCTGCCCGGGCAGGCCATATATCAGGAACTGGCCCTCACTGCCACTCCCTTCTGCCCCCAGCATGTGCTCCTGTGACCAGTTGCCTCCAGCCTGAATCTCTAGCTTTGTTGTTTACTAGATGTTTTCCTATTTTTCCCACACTGCAATTAACATCTCGAAAGGCAGAGATCCCTACGAGTAAAGCTTTGACCCATCACCTGGAAATATACCCAGCTATTTCCATACTGGAGTTTAAGAGCATTTAGCTAATTACTGTCCTCAGGAAGAGAACGCTTCCTAATGGAAGCAGCAAGATCTTTGCTGCCTTACAGTGGGAGCCAGTTGCCAGCAGATAAATAGGAGTTGTGTCACACCCCTCCCCATTTATGCCCTCGCAGGGGAGTGTGTCATAAAGTGCCACCTCCGCAGGCCTAATACTATGATGTGTATTTTGACAAAGAAGCTTTTTCAGGGCCATGAAAGTAAAAGCCCCATAAAATCAGAGGGAAGCAGAGTATAAATTGAATCTGAATGAGTCCCAACTCAGCTTCACTGTTGCACCTTGGTGGAAATGGCCTGACTCCTCTGTCACCTCCAGCTGTTTCAGTGGCTGGAATTCCAGGAGCCTGAGGACAGGACAATCAGTTGGGCTGCGTTGGTCTGGAGGGCCTGGGGGAGGAGGGGAGGGAGGAGACAGGCCCTGTCCTAGCAATGTGTGTGCACGAGGTCCCTGGAAATAAGTTTGTGTGCATGTCTGTGTGTCTGTCTATCCTTTGGGGGTAATGTGATGATGCTTGGCTGGAAGGTGGTTCATGGTTCCTGGCTCCTGTGTTCTAATAGGTGGCTGCCCACTCTTCTTATGAGGCATTGCTAGAAGCAGGTTTGCCCTCATTAATCACAGTAATAGCAATAAGTAAGGCAATTAAGTTCTCCCGAGGAATGCATATAAGGTTCCTTGGTTTTAGCAAAGCTGTGCTGGTTGGTGGAGTTAATGGTAGGGAGCTTGAGCTGTGAGTCTGGGTCAAGGCTCATTTTCAGGTTCAGAGAGATAATGGCAGGCCCAGAATTGTCCAGTGTGTCAGTTCAGAGAGGTAACCCTTAGGCTCGCTCAAGGGTGAGCTCAGTATCCTGGGGCTGTGATTTCTTCATCTCCCTGCTGCAGGGATTTGCTGTGTAGCTGCTGCCTGACCCCCGTACCAAAGGTTCACCCTCTAACTCCTTCTCACCCTGGAGACCAAGGGGAGGATCCATTCCTAGATGGTGGCTCACACACTGTATCCTAAAAATGAGCACCCAATCCTTGTCAATGAACTGAAATCAAGACTTAAAGTACTGTTGACCTGATGAGTTTGGGCATCTTAAAAGCCAACTCCAAATCTGCCTATTACCAAGATCATTGAAATGGCCTCTTAGAGTGGGAGTTTCCTTGAAGCTCTCTCTTGCCCACCACCAAATCATCTTGCTATTAAACAACCTTTTTAAGCATCTGCCTCACCAGGATGCCTCTGCTCAGGATCCTTTCACAGTTTCCTATCTCTGCAGGAAGCCGGCTCCCCTGCCAACTAACCCTTGCTGGGTGGGCCCATCTAGCTTGTATCCCTGCCTGCTGCCTCCATCCTCCCCAGCCCAGTCTCCCCCAGAGCTTCTCACTGGTGCTGGGCTCTCTCCTTCCCTTTTGCCTTTTCTCCTGCTGTTCTGCTCATTTTGAAAGTTCTCTGCTTTTTTCTTCCCTTAAACAAATCCTATTGATCCCTGGAGGGCAATTATGAATCCTGTCTCCTTCGGGAAGGCCTCCCAGGGTGATCCCTGGCTGTACCAAGCACTCATTCTTAAGTCTGTTGTAACACAACTTAAACCTTCATTTATACTGACTTGGTAGTTTCACTAATTTCTTATGTGCTCTATATTAGGTTTTTACTCTGCTTTCCTGGAAGTACCTAGAAGGCAGACATCAAATGGTCAATTAATTATTCAGTGGGACAATTTGGAGCATGGGAGAGATAGCAGACATGGGCACAGGAAACCAAAGCTTCGTTCTGCCATTTCCTTCCTGTAAGAATTTGGGGAAATTACTTCTCCTGTCTGTTGGTGTTTGACTGTCCTCAGGAACACATAAGCACCCTACTTATTGTAGATGCTGCCTTTTCTTAGCCCACATACTTCCCTCCAGGGCCCAAGGCTCACAGCTCAGACCTAGGGATATTCCTTGACCCTGCCTCTTTCTTTTCCAACTATGGTAATCATTAGGATTATGATAAATATTCAGTTCTTCCCTTCTGGGCACCATATAGGAATATGCTTCTCATGAGGTGTGATTATGGGGCTATTGCCTGGTCAATAAAATGTGTCACCTCCCAGAGAAAGTGTTAATAACCAGAGCATTGCATCAACACATTCTCCTTTTCTCATGGCAGTAGGAAAGTACATTGCTCCAAATGGTATCCACTGCCTCAGTTTGGATTCTCAAGTGAAGATGTGATGATATAACCATAGCCTCTATCCTGTCAAAGAAGGTCATGCAGTACAAGCAAGAAATGAGCCTTGTTCTTTTGAGTCACTGAGATTTTGTGTTTTTTTTTTTTTTTTCCACTAGCACAGTGTAGCTTAGCATGTTGTGATACACCATTTTCCTTAGTCTGTGCCCCTATTTCTCTTTTCTTTTGTCTTTCTCTTTTTCCTGATCTCCCTCACCATAAGGAGTAACCTGCACCTGGGCGGCAAGCCCCCCATAACTCATAAGCAGTGCTGAGAGCATGAGAAACTGTTGGAGGATGGCTCTTGATACTCTGAACTGTAATGTCTCCATTGATTTCAGAACCAGAGAATTCTCTCTGCTCTTCTGGTGGACAAACTTGGAAATGTCAAAGACTATTTTGGGTCAAACCAAAGCTTGGACTTTGATTTTGTAGGTGGTGAGTCATTACTTCCCTAACATATCCTTCTGATGTCCAAATCAAAGTGCTAAAGAAATATGTAGTATATTTAAAATGTTAGAAGCAATTAAAAAAATCCTGTAGCAGATTTGAATTAATAGATCTTCTGTGGGCCTTTGTGATTTTTTTCACATATTACCCCACTCATATAATCTAACTTATTGTAACCTTCAAACATTTCTTGTGAAATCAGGACCTGGCAAGGTGAGTTGTTTGTGATACACAGAGCAGATAAAGCTGGTTTTGTTTTATCTACTATACTTTGTTGAGAGATGTGAGTAAGGACTTGTTCAGGATCTCTGAAATGGATGGCTGGGAGATCCATAGAAAGCAAACATCCTCATGGAATTAGCTCACATTTCATACATTCTACCCTTCACAGCCTCCAAACATGCCTGCCCCACTATGTCTGCAGTAAGGATCTCTAAGAGAAATTCCAAGAAGAAGAAGGAGCGAGGAATAGGACTTTGCATCTAGGCTGAGAAGACCAATACTATATAATTTTCTTTTTCAGTCTTGGTTAATCTAGACTATTCTTTAATTAACAGTCTTGGCTAATGTCATGTTGTTATCTAACAGTATATCTAAGAAACAAGAACACTTGTTTTTCTCACTAGTGACAGGGCCCAGATGTGCTCAAATTAAGAGCAAGTATGGAATCCAAATCCCAAGATAGGACTCATGATTTCATTAAAAATCCAGTGAACAAGGCAAGAGCAAAGGAAAGACATTCAGATGTTCCCAATCACATTGCTTGGTTGGAGGTGGGGGGAGGGACAAGCCAGATGCATGGCTCTAGAGCCACTTCTATCCCTGGAAGACCAGGCACAGAAAAGCAAGGCTGCAGGATGGTACAGCTGTTTCTAGAAAAGGGTTCTGGACAAGTATGGATTTTAGAAATATTTTTCACAGGAAACAAAACCCCATAGAATGTAAAATTTCCAGCAAACTGGCTTATTTCATGACAGCAGTTGGACGATGGAAAGTATCCACCCCCTTCTCAGTTCAGATGCTGGACTTGAAAATTAAAGTTGTAATTTTTTTTTTAACTTAAAGAATCCCTGGAGACAGTTCTGTGATAGCTGATGTATAGATGTGAGGGTTTAAGTAGCCATGACCTATGAGAATTACAGTGATGTGACACATTGAAAGACGCCCTTTTCTCTCCAACTCAGCATGAGCGAGCACACTAAATACACAGATTATTCAGTTTTACAGGAAAATCATAATGATGTGTGAATACTGAGAAGTTTAACAAGCTTTGGCCGACTGGAAAATTCTTTAATGCAGAGTGCTTGCTAATGAAAGTATTTAGGAAAAACTAAGGTGGTAAAGACAGAGTGAATGATTCTCCACCTTTCAAAATGATAAAGTAGGGTCAGTTGACTTCATACTTATACATTTTTCCAGGGCAGAGGAGGGGAAAAACGGGTTGGATCCAGGAGACACTGGACAACTCCAGCTCTGCCACCTTCAGCTGTGTTACATTAGGCAGATAACTTCTCTGATTCCGTCTCTAGATCAGTGGAAGCTACTTACAGAAGGTTGTTTTGGCCAACAAATAATAGAATTCATTTGAAAATGTTATGTAATTTGTAAAGAACATCAGAAATAGGAGAAGTTAATATGAGTGTCATTACTGTTGCCCTTACCTTTCTACTTTTGATGTGTGTGCAATCAATACCTAAAAGAAACCAATCTAAAGCAAGTTTTTCCTTAGAGGAGGGAAGTGTGTGGTCTTTGTATATGGAGGAAGTAAATGAGTTAATCTGCTACTCTCATTGTGGTGGTTAATTTTATATGTCAGTTTGACTGGGCGAAGGGATAACCAAATAGCTGGTAAAATGTATTTCCTGAGTGTGTCTGTGAGGATGTCTCCGGAACAGATTAGCCTCTGAATCAGTATACTGAGTAAAGAAGATTGTCCTCACAATATCGCTGGGCATTATCCAATATGTAGAGGGCCTGAATTGAAACAAAAAGGTGGGAGATGGGCAAATTTTCTCTCCTTGCTTCCGCTGAGACATTCATATTCTCCTGCTCTTGGAGATTGGCACTCCTGGTTCTCAGTCTTTTGAACTCAGATGAATTACACCATTGACTTTCCTACTACCTCTGCTGGCATGGCAGATTGTGGGACTTCTTGGCCTTCATGATTGTACGAGCCAATTCCCACAATAGATTTCTTATTGTGTATATCTCTATCTATCCTAATGGTTCTGTTTCTTTGGAGAACGCTGATTAATACATTTATGTGACGAATGACCACAGATGACTCAAGAATATAGTTAGGCAGCCCCAAAGGTGATCTAATCTCTGGGCAGTATTACAAAAGGTATTGGAAACCCAGCAGAAAACCCTTTCCCCACGGCTCTGCTCTATGTGCTGCACTGGTTTCTATATCTAAAAGAAAGATTGCAGATGAGTTGTAGAAAGCTGAGAGAGAGAAAGAGAGTCAAGCTACAGGAACCAGAGGATGAAGACACTTGCATAAGAAATCAAATCACACAGAATAGGACTTTGGCTAGGGCAGTGGAGGAGCCCAATGCCTGTGATTGAAGTCTACAAAAACAATGAATATAGTGTGAATTTTGTTCACCTAGCTCCATGTAAATATAGGAACAATTTTAGAGTTTGAGAAAACTTCAGAATAAATCCTTAAAATACATGCACTCACAAAGAATGGTGAACTTTCAGATTCAGAGACTTATCTTGTCTTATCTATTAATTGATCTCCTTGCTAATTAATTCTTTCCAGTCAATCCACCCTTCATACTGTAGCCCCAGATATACCTACATAATGTACATCTGATCACACCAACCCCATCTTCAAACTACACATTCTATGTAAGCTTACCAAAATTATATAGTTGTTTTCTCAAACTATTTACAAAGAGATGGTGATAGAAGAAGCTGAAACAAATGTTTTACCTCTACATCATGGACATAAGACTGTACCAATGTCTTGCTCTAACCATGAACATAGCTAATAGCTATCCTAAAATCTAACCTTCACTGTGGTCCTTGAGCTTTGAGAAAAGCCTTGAGCTTCTCCTGGAAGGACTAATATTTTCTTTCTTTTTCTTGTTAACTTAGTGGACCTCACAGTCAATTCTGTGGTCATCTTGAGGGTATGGCTAATTGTTGTAGAGAAAGAGCCTGGGTGCTGGAGAAATCCAGCTGTTTCTGTCATCTTTACTCCTGTTTCTTTCCACTTGGGAGGGAGGATTGGTGTTTCAGCTTCTTAAGACAATTACAAGCCTGTCTAGTTGTTGCCCTAGAAACTTCTGACATAGATCTCTTCAGGACATCACATAACTACAAAGCCACAGGTATATCAGGCTGAGATTTCTCCATGATTCTGTCTCTCATTTCAAATTAGATGCAGCCTCTTCATAAACAAGCTCATCAGGGACTTAAACAATGGGTACCAGATGACATCATCCACATAATAAACTGTCAGCCATGTTGTATGCCGGGAATTTGCTGTGACACTTTAAAATTATTCAATTACCTACTCCATGTAAAAATGATTATTTTTCCAAGAGAAATTAAAACCTAATTGAATAAGTCACACCTCCTTAGAGAAAATACTTTCTTAAACTAGGCACAAAAGTATCTTTCCATGTCTTACTGTACATTGCTGTCATTCCAAAGACTGGAACCTTAGGTTCTTGGTGAGAACTGGTGTGAGCTCTGCCATTTGTTCCTTTCCCTGAACGTTGTCTTCCCTCAGCTCTCCTGTTCTACAAGTTCTGAGTAAGTTTTGTTACTCCACTGTAGCCAAAAATCTCAGCAAGTTATATTTGTGATGACCCTTTCTCCCTCTAGATCCTCTTTTTCTTCTTCTCTGTCAAGAACTTGCTTCTTTCAAGTACGTTAAGCCCACAACTCCAGACTGCTGCACGGATTAAACTTCCCTCTTCTCCTGTATGTAGGGCCAATACTTATATTTATTGGGTTGGAAGGTCTTTTCTCTTCCCCATAGGGTTTGAACACAAAGCAAAGCCTTCCTTTTTCTTTAAATTGTTTTCTTCATTGAGTTTCTGATATCTTAGTTCCAAAGCCCAAGTGATAGTTAACTGTTTACAGGCTACATCTTGAAGACTCTAACTTTGTTTCTCAAATTTTTCAGTTGTCCTACTCATACACATTTCTATTTCCAATTTGTTTTTTCACTGTGATTGAACCTGCATTTTGAGTCTCTGTGATCCACAGCCATCATTCTGTGTTTATATATTGTTTGTTGAATCAATTTGAACATACATGGTGCAGAGGTCCACAGAGAGACTATACTAAGCTATAGAAATTTCTATGTCAGTCTTGCCTCAGGTTTTTCCCTGAAATTAAATGCAAGCATTCCAAATATGTAAAGAAGAAAAAAGAATATAGGACTGCAAATTCATTCAAACTTTCCTGCCAATTGTAGCATTAAAAATCCCTGAAAGCCAGTAAGTACCATGCAATTGGAATCTGTTATTTCAAGGCAGAAAGGTGAAAGATAAATTTCAGAGAAGTTGTTCCTTAATTGCTTCAAGGGATTGGGAGAGTTTATAACAGCCCTGGGAGACATTGTAGCTATGGAAAAGGTATTGTAGGTGTTTGTGATTTTAATGTGGGACTGCCAGGAGTCCTGGAGTTGCCTGCAGATTTTTAACTGGACACATGGAAAGTGAAGGCAAGTGGGGTGCTGCTGAATCATTAGGATAACACTGCTTTCTGGGTCCCTTTGACTGACAGTCACCTATCCATGTAGAATATGATTTCTCAAAATAGTGCCTTTCCCAGCTCTCCCCCTGAGTGACCTTGGAAATATTTGGAGTACAGCTGAACACAGAGACCCATGTAACTGTTTGCTGCATTCAACAGAACACTGTTACTATAGGTGGCGCTGAATGGGTCAAATTTTCCAGAAAGATAATTACCTCGGCACAGCCACACACGCAATACTAGAATCCAGGTTTTAGCAAGAAGATTCTGCCTAGTAGTCTTAGGGGTTGGAAGTATCAACATATTAAAAGTCAAGTACCCAATAAAGTTGGTCATCTATGTTGAAATGGACCACATTTAACAATTATTTTGTCTGTCCTACGCTGCAGATGGGCTCAACCACAGGTACTTCAGAGAAGGAGAGACATAGAAGAAAGAGATCCTTGAAAGCGAAATTTCCCTCTTAAGGAATGGGCCCTACTGTTATGTTGAAGATAGGAGTCTTTCCCAAACAAGACAGGTTTGAGGCAGAACTAAGTAAGGATATTAGCCCCTATAATGCAAATCAAGAAACCCAATGATAATCAGTCATCTCAGAATAGACCAAGAGTCAAATCAGTTGCACTAATAAAGTATTTGCCTTTAGGATTACCTGGCGTTCTAACCCCAGAACAACTGATACGTTTGTAGCCTAGACAGAAGAGGGTCCAGAAAGTCAGTCAGTTCTAAGAAGTGGGTTCTGTGATGCCTGTCTTCTCAGGATCTGAACAACTTAAATATTTATATATCTGGTAGAGGAGAAACCTGAAAAGGTAGCTGAAAAGATATGGCTAGGCCTGATTTGAGGAAAATTAGGGGAATATGTTATAAAAGCAAAAAGTGGAGGGTGTTTTGAAGAGGATAAGATGTGTAGAGGGATTTTGAGAGATTGAAAATGTTGTTTAAAAATGTCAGTAAGATGTGGCAACATGTACTTTTTTGGTGATTTTGATAACAACTTTTCTATTGATAAAGACAAAAGCCAGAGTGATATAGGATGAAGTATCAATGTGACGTAAGTAACTAAAGGTAGTATATGTAGAAAACTAGAACACTTAGATGGGGCCATGAAAGGAATCAGAGAAATGGGACAGTAGCTGAAAAATACAGGAGAGCTATTTTTAACTTTAAAATGAAAAGTCATAAGCAAGTCTGTATGCTGATTAAAAATGCAGATGAGAGGAGAGATTGGTAATACAACGGAGAATGGATAACTGAAGAAGCAAATTCTTGAAGATGGCAAAAAGTAAAAGAATCCAAAAAAAAAAAGTAAAAGAATCCACAGGACAGGGGGATAAATTGGTATTTAATGGGAATTAGGACATTTCCTTATTTGTCACAAAAACGAAGAAGTTGGCCTCAAGTAGGTTTATAAATGTGGTAAGGGAATTTGAGGACATTTGTGTGCTTGGTTTAATTTTCCTAGTGATATATGAAGAGAATTATTAGTTGAAGTCTGGAGGGATGTGAGAGCAGTTAGGGGAGAGAGAAGAAGGTATGAAGGAGTTACTTTGGACAACAGGAAAGCAAGCTTACTAGAGAAACTTGTTTGGGTAGCTAAGCAGTGTTGAGAGCTAATCTAAGGTCTTTGACCTTAAGGGAGGTTCAGTCATACTAGATAGAAGATTTTTTCCAGCAAGGATCAGAAAGTAAAGCTTTGGGATGAGGGAGGTGACCCAAATAGGGGGAGAAAAGACAGAATATCTTGAGAAGCCATGAAGTTGGGAAGTGAGATTCTTGACTAGGAGGAAGAGAGGGCAGAGGGATTTTGGAACACTGGGACTTCAGGAGAATGGCAAGTCCTCAGAGAAAAGTGTGATATACCTAGGCAGGTGCTCCCGGGGATTTTTGGCCCCAGCATGGCACAGTAGTAGTCCTGTCTATAACTAGAAAGCATTGACCGCATGAACTTGGGCAATGAGCCTCGCAACACTAACCTGCACAGATGGCCAATAACCAAAAAAGTTCCCTATACTTCCTGTTGCTGTATAATTACCCTAATATTTGTTATAACCCCAAGTTGGGAATTCCAAGGATTATTAGAGTTGAATTTCTGATTTGCCTGGGAGATTGAATAGAGGCAGAATTAATTTGATATCATCCAAATAAAGAATCTAATTTTTGAGCATTTCTCTGGGTGGATTTTGAGTCATGCTTGGTACTTTATAAAAGAAAGGTCAAGTGTAATGAGAAGTTACAATAAAGAACCTGGTTTCCTCTGGGTGGTCAAGAAAGGCTTGAGAAAGTGACATTGAAGCTGAGGATGGAAGGATGCATAGGAGTTAATCAGCTAAAGAGGGGAAGGAAAGAGTGAAAATCTCTAAGGCAGGAAATAACTTGGTGTCTCCTATGATCTTAACGATTAGTGTGGGTGATACATGATGGACAAGTGGAAGAGTTTCCTGATATGGAGGAGGAGGTGTGGATGGGAATCAGATTATGTAGAACTCTACAATGAGAAGCACAGACCATATCTAACATGTTCCCTGGAAGATTCATGGAGAATGGCTTGAACAGAGGCTAGAAATTAGGTATTCATTTAGAAGGTTACTAGACCAATATTTCAGTGGAGGAATGCTAGTTGCTTGCAGAGATGATGCAGTGATATAAAGAAGACTCAGTAGATTCAAGACCTAGCCTGACAATGAAATTGACAGTACTGAATTGAGGAAGAATTTGTCACGTATAATTTCCAGGTTTCTAGTATGAGCTAATAGATCTATGGAAAGCCACGAACTTATATAAATACTTCAAAAGGAACAGACTTTGCACATGTGCGCATGCGCACACGCCTGTGTGTGTGTGTGTGTGTGTGTGTGTGTGTGTGTGTGTGTGTGTGT
>NW_023270265.1:10122573-10135338 GCF_011800145.1 Mirounga leonina | reverse complement strand
GTGTGTGTGTGTGTGTGTGTGTGTGTGTGTGTGTGTGTGTGTGTGTGGCGGGGTGGGTGGGGAATAGTAAGAGTGCAGTTCTGGACATTCACGTTTGAGAAGCCAGTGAAGCATCCACACATGGAGATGTTTTATATGCAGTGCTAAATGATTCTGGAGCCAGCGACCAAGGAGACCAAGAGAGAAGTCAGAGGAGTCAGAGAAGTGGAAGGAAAAGCAAGAGATTGTTTTTAGAGAAGCTAAGGGAAGAGAGTGGTTCAAGGAGAGAATACTCTGCCATGATAGCACAAAAGCAGCCTGAGATATTATGTAAGTGAATGATCCTGGCTGTGTTCAAATTAACCTTTATTCCCCAAACATGTAATGGGATATAGTTTGTCAATCCTGGCATAGAGTATTACGGACAAGTCTAGTAAGGTGAGAACTCAAAATTGTTCATTTTGATTTAGCTGCTGTAAGATCATTGCTGCCCTTATTAAGATTATTTTTGGGGTGCCTGGGTGGCTCAGTCGGTTGGCTTCACATCCCTGGGATCACATCCCAGGGAGCCTGCTTCTCCCTCTCCCTCTGCCTGCCACTCTCCCTGCTTGTTCTCTCTCTCAAATAAATAAATAAAATTTAAAAAGATTATTTTCAATTAATTGGTAGGGGCAAACGCCCTATTGGCATATCTACTGAGGAGGGAATGGGAGGTAGGAAGTAGAAGCAGCTTAGAATTTAATATTATAAAATCTAATTTTTAAGGGAAGATAGGGTAGTAGCAAAAATGAGTATGCATTTGTTTGCCTTTTTAAAAGAATCTTGAGTGAGCAGAATAATCCAGAAGAGTAGAGTGGAAAGTGCCCTAAGAAAGTGGAATTGGAAAAATCCAGGGCCATTTGGGGAATTTGGCTTTTGGACACATCTAGACACGTCTTCCTTTGTAACTCTAAGAAAGGTGAAGGAGATGGCCAGTGGGGTGAGTTTGTTAGTTTGATGAGAAAAGGGGATATTTACTTCTGACAACTTCTCTTTTTCTTTATGAAGGACTACAAAAAAATTCACTGTCAGTGGAGAGTAGGTTGATGAAGTAGGGAGAGAAGAAAAGGAAATCAGAGGTTTGAGAAGCTTACACAGTGTATACCATAGTTCTCTTAAATATGCTTCCATTGTTTGGGTACTTAGGGTATTCCCTGTTTTCTGATATTTAAAAAAGTGAGATTTTGAACAGTCTTTGCAACAAAATAATTCTATTTATAGCCATTTCCTTAGGATAAATTCTCAGAAATAGAAAAAATATTTTCTACTTTGTACTTTCTCATTCCTTAAAAAATCATCTTTAATTTTTTTTTAAAGAATGAATTCACTTGTTAAAACTCAATTAGGAGAGAAAAATGTTACAATAATGGTCTGTCTGAAAAATACTGCTAAGGTCTAGATGCCCAGGGTGTAAATGAGTGCATTTGGCTTCACAAAATTTCCAGTTCCTAAAACTGAGGTGTCTACACCATCCGTGGAATACATAGATTATACATAGCTGTGTGTAGGATAGATTTCAGCACATAGAATTCTGGGGCCTAATGTTAGCTCATTCTGAAAGAATCCAAAGTGAAGGCAGCAGTCTGATCTAATTAATCGTCCTTACTAGGATTTTGGATTGATGAAGTTTGGATGATTTCCTCAGCTCTATGGGGACTGTCTTCATGACTATCATTAAGAAAGCTATCAGTAAGAAAATTAGAAGACAGGATTCAGTGACTAATTCTACCAGTAATTAGTATTTTCATTTTCCAGAGAAAATAAATCTAAAAAAAAAATTCACATCTTTTCCAGGCTAAAGCACTCAGCCAGGCTTGATGATTTAATTCAATCTACTTGTTCATTCTTTAACAAAAAAAGCAGAGTTTTGCCTTTTTTTCCCTGCCAAATTGAACTCATTCAGTCCTTTCCTCATTCATTTAACAATACTTACTGAGCACATACGGGGGGCTTGACTTGTCACACTGGAGACACTGATGGGAAAAATTATCTTCCCTTTAAGATGGCCATATTTTGTGGGTAAGAATGGTGTACAAGCAGAACATTTCATAACAATGTGGCAAGTATGGTGTTAGAAATATGCACAAGACATCATGGAAGCCTCAAGAAAGAGGTTCAGGAGACAGTGGGCCAGAAATCCTCCCCAAAGGCAGATGTGTGGTGTGTGGGCTGAGCTTTTTAGGATGAGAAGTTTTATCAGAGGGTTCCAGAATGTGGAACGCTCCTGGGTTTAATCCAAGCGTCAGCAGCCTCGCTTGGCTGTGATGACCCAGTAAGAGAGACTTCTTTTAAATCTATAATCATTTTGAACATTTGCCTAGTAATCTAACTGTAAAACAATTGGTCACCTTCAATGTGGCCTCCCAGTTATGGCCAAAGACTTTTCGGGGTATTTTCTCACGTTTTTCTCTAGAAGACATTTCTCAGATTCTTCCATTTAATCATCCATCCTAGATTGTTGCCACAGTCTCCAACTGGTCTCTCTAGACCACTCATGTCTCCTCCTGAATCACCCCTTATGGTGTGATGGGACATTTCTCTGAAGTGGAGATTCGATCACTCTTCATCCTCTTTTAAAACCACACACTTGTGTCTTATTACTTACTGTAACCCGGACCCTTAGCAAATTTTCATGTCAGTTCCTCTCTCTCTCTCTTTCTCTCAGTATAAAGAGAAAATGTTACCTACTATTCACATACTTATTACTTAAACTACTTACTAAAAAAAAAAATTACTCCTTTTCCTTGTATGACCCACATGCGGAATAGTGCACTATAAAAACACGTACTGAATGGAGTGTTATACACAAACAATGAATCATGGAACACTACACCAAAAACTGATGATGTAATGTATGGTGATTAACAAAACATAATAAAAAAATAAAAGTAGCATGTGGGACACAAAAAACAAAACAAAAAAAACAAAACCACTTGGTTTTTTTCCCTCACTTTTCCTGGAAATTGGTCCATATCAGTTAATACCTTTTGCTTTGTTTTCCACATCTGCATAGTACTTCATTGCATTAATGTAGTTCGTTCAACCAGACTTTTGTTCATGGCTATTTTAGCTTCTAATCTTATGCTTATAATTAGTGCATCAATAAATAAATCTTGGGCATATTCTGTATTCTGTATTCTGTGTACTTCTGTGTGCTTAGAGGTGGGTTGCATTGTCAAAGGTGAATTTACATGTCATCTTGCTAGATATTCTCAAACTATTCCACAGAAGTTTATCTCCTTTTTCAATCCCAGTAGCAGAATAGGAAAGAGGGCTCTTACCTTCCACACCCAACCAAAACCGAGTCCACCCTCATGCTTTTGGGTTTTTGCCAATCTTATGGTTAAGAAATACTATTTCACATAGTTTTCATTTATTTTTCCTTATCAGAGAAGTTGAGCAACTTTTCACGTCATTAAGATCTATTGGCTTACCATTTTTGTTTTGTAAAATATCTAATCATATATTTTATTCATTTTTTCTATCATGGGCTTCTCCATTTTCATTTTGTTTTTTTTCTTGATTTTTAAGAGTTTTTACTAGATTTAGCAGATTAATCTTTTGTCTATGATATGGGTTGTAAATATGTTTATGCAGGATGTCATTTGCCTTTGCTTATGTGTATATTTTTGCCATTTAAAGATTTGTTTTTATGTGATCAAAGTAGTCTTTCATTTTATTGCTTTTACCTTTTTAAAATTTTAATTCCTGTATAGTTAACATATAATATGTCATATTAGTTGCTGGTGTACAATATAGTGATTCAATGATTCTAATACTTAGTGTTCATTATGATAAGCATACTCGTTTTTTATTTTTTGTTGTTAATCACCATACATTACATCATTAGTTTTTGATGTAGTATTCCATGATTCATTGTTTGTGCATAACACCTAATGCTCCATGCAGAACGTGCCCTCTTTAATACGCATCACCAGGCTAACCCATCCTCCCACCCCCCTCCCCTCTAGAACCCTCAGTTTGTTTTTCAGAGTCCATCGTTTCTCATGGTTCATCTCCCCCTCTGATTTCCCCCCTTAATTCTTCCCCTCCTGCTATCTTTTTTTTCTTAACATGTATTGCATTATTTGTTTCAGAGGTACAGATCTGTGATTCAACAGTCTTGCACAATTCACAGTGCTCACCATAGCACATACCCTCCCCAGTGTCTATCTCCCAGCCCCCCCCACTCCAGCAACCCTCAGTTTATTTCCTGAGATTAAGAATTCCTCATATCAGTAAGGTCATATGATACATGTCTTTCTCTGATTGACTTATTTCGCTCAGCATAACACCCTCTAGTTCCATCCACGTCATTGCAAATGGCAAGATCTCATTCCTTTTGATGGCTGCATAATATTCCATTGTATATATATACCATTTCTTCTTTATCCATTCATCTGTCAATGGACATCTTGGCTCTTTCCACAGTTTGGCTATTGTGGACATTATGATAAGCATACTCTTAATCCCCTTCACCAATTTCATCCATCTCCCCACCCACCTCCCCTCTGGTAACCATCCATTTGTTCTCAGTAGTTAAGACTCTGGTTTGTTTGTTTGTTTGTTTGTTTTGGTTTCTCTCTCTCTCTTTTTGTTTCTTTTTTTTTTTAAGATTTATTTATTTGAGAGAGAACACAAGTGGTATGGGGGGTGGGGGGACAGAGGGAGAGGAAGTAAGAATCCCAAGCAGACTTCCTGCTGAGTGCCCATGCAGGCTTGATCTCTCAACCCTGAGATCATGACCTGATCTGAAATCAAGAGTCAGGCACTTAACCCACTGAGCCACCCAGGTGCCATATTGCACATATCAGTGAAATCATGTTCCAATAGTTCATTTTTGCTTTTGTTTCCCTTCCCTCCGGAGACATGTCAAGTTGTTATATGCAACTAATGAATTGTTGAACACTACATCAAAAACTAATGATGTACTATATGTTGGCTAACTGAAACATCATCATCTTCATCATCATCATCATCATCATCATAATAATAATAAAATAATAATAAGTTGCTATGGCTGAGGTCAAAGAGGTTGCTGCCTGCATTCTTCTCTAGGATTTTGATGGATTCCTGTCTCACATTTAGGTCTTTCATACATTTTGAATTTATTTTTGTGTGTGGTGTAAGGAAATGGTCCAGTTTCATTCTTCTGCATGCGGGTGTCCAATTTTCCCAACCCTATTTGTTGAAGAGACTGTCTTTTTTTTCCCCGTTGGATATTCTTTCCTGCTTTGTTAAGATTAGTTCACCATGTAGGTACATTTCTGGTTCTCTATTCTGTTCCATTGATTTCTGTGTCTGTTTTTGTGCCAGTACCATACTGTCTTGATGATTACAGCTTTATAATACAGCTTGAATTGTGGGATTGTGATGCCTCCCTCTTTGCTCTTCTTTTTCAACATTACTTTGGCTATTTGGGGTCTTTTCTGGTTCTATACACATTTTAGGATTGTTTATTCTAGCTCTGTGAAAAATGTTAGGGTTATTTTGATTGGGATTGCATTGAATGTGTAGATTGCTTTGGGTAGTATAGATATTTTAACCATATTTTTTCTTCCAATTCATGAGCATGGAATGTTTTTCCATTTCTTTGTGTTTTCTTCAATTTCTTTCGTAAGTGTTCTATAGTTTTCAGACTACAGATCTTTTACCTCTCTGGTTATATTTATTCCTAGGTATCTTATGGTTTTAGGTGCAAATGTATATGGGATCAATTCCTTGATATCTCTTTCTGCTACTTCATTATTGGTGTATAGAAATGCAACAGATTTCTGTACACTAATTGTATATCTTGCAACTTTGCTGAATTCCTGCATGAGTTCTAGCAATTTGGGGGTGAAGTCTTTTGGGTTTTCGACATAGAGTATCATGTCATCTGCAAAGAGTGAAAATTTGACTTCTTCCTTGCTGATTTGGATGCATTTTATTTCTTTTTGTTGTCTGATTATTGAGGCTAGGACTTCCAGTACTATGTTGAACAACAGTGGTGAGAGTGGACATCCCTGTCGTTTTCCTGCCCTTAGGGGAAAAGCTCTCAGTTTTTCCCCATGGAGGATGATATTAGTTGTGGATCTTCACATATGGCCTTTATGATGTTGAGATATGTTTCTTCTATCTCTACTTTCTTGAGGGTTTTTATCAAGAAAGGATGCTGTATTTATCAAGAAAAAATGCTTTTTCTTCATCTATTCAGAAGTTTTTATGGTTCTTATCCTTTCTTTTATTAATGTGATGTATCATGTCATTGTTTTATGGATATTGAACCACCCCTAAAGCCTGGGAATAAATCCTACTTGATCATAGTGAATAATCCTTTTAATGTACTGTTGGATTCAATTAGCTAGTATCTTCTTGAAAATTTTTGCATCCATGTTCATCATGGATATTGGTCTGTAATTCTCCCTTAATTTAAGTGGAGCCTTTGTCTGGTTTTGGAATCAAGGTAATGCTGGCCTTGTAGAATGAGTTTGGAAGTTTTACTTCCATTTCTATTTTTTGGAACAGCTTCAGAAGAATAGGTATTATTTCTTCTTTAAATGTTTGGTAGAATTCCTCTGGAAAGCCATCCCCATCACTCTGTGTCTTTTGATTGGGGCATTAGTCCATTTACATTCAAAGTAATTATTTGTAGGTATGTATTTATTGCCATTTTGTTACTTGTTTTGTGGTGGTGGGTTTGGTAGTTTTTCTCTGACCCTTCTCTTGTTCTTTTTCATGGTTTGCTGGCTTTCTTTAGTGTCATACTTGGATTTCTTTCTCTTTATTCTTTGCAGGTCTCTACTAGTTTTTGATTTGTGGTTACCATTAAGTTTATATATAACATCTTCTGCATATAGCAATCTATATTAAGTCAGTGATTGCTTAAGTTTGAACCCATTCCTTACTACCCCCCCCCAAACATTTTGGGTATATGGTGTCATATTTTACATCCTTTTAATTTGTGAATCCCTTGACTGATTTTTACAGGTATACTCACTTTTACTGCTTTTGTGTTTCCTACTTTTCATACTCTTCTGGTCTTTCCTTTCTATTCAGAGTCCCCTCTAACATTTCTCATAGAGCTGGTTTTGTGGTCTTGTATTCCTTTAGTTTTTGTTTGAGAAACACTTTATCTCTCCTGTTCTGAATAATAGTCTTTCTAGATAGAGTATTCATGGTTGCAGATTTTTTCCTTTTAGTACTTTGACTAGATCATGCCACTTTGTTTTGGCCTGTAACGTTTCTGCTGAAAAATCTGCTAATAGCCTTATGGGGTTTCCCCTGTATGTAACTGTCTTCTTTTGCTGCTTTTAAAGTTCCCTCTTTATCACTACTTTTTGCCATTTTAATTACTATGTGTCTTGGTGTGGACTTCTTGGGTTGATTTTGTTGGGGGATGCCTGTGCCTCCTGGATCTGGATATCTATTTTCTTCCTCAGATTAAGGAAGTTTTCAGCTGTTATTTCTTCATGTAAATGTTCTGCCCCCTTTTCTCTCTTTTCTTCTGGTATCCTTGTGAAGTGAATGTTTTTACACTTGATGGAGCCAATGAGTTCCCTAAGTCTATCTCATTTTGCATAACTTTTTTTTTCTCTCACCTTCTCAGTTTGATTACTTTCCGTTACCCTGTCCTCCAGGTTGCTAATTCGTTCTGCTTCTAGTCTGCTATTTATTCCATCTAGTGTATTTTAATTTCATTTATTGTGTTCTTCATGTCTGATTGGTTCTTTTTTATCTCTTTGTTAAGGGTCTCACTGATATCCTCTACTCTTTTCTCAAGTCCAGTGAGTATCTTTATGAGCTTACTCTACCATCTTCCCAGGTTCTCTTATCTTACTGCTTTTAGATTTTGAGTCATATTTAAAAATTCTCCCCTGCCCCTGGATTATAAAGAAAAATTTACTTGTGTTTTTTCTGTAACTTGTATGATTTCATTTTTACATTTGGTTATTCTGAGTATAGGTTGAGATATGGATCCAATTTATCTTTTTCTAAGTGATATCTAGTGGTCACAGCAACATTTTATATGTGCTTATTTTTGAAAAAGAAACACAGGAAGGGTATATTCAGTACTGGATATATTAGGATAGGGATAGGTAGGAATGCTGTGTAGGGGCTGTGGATAGGAATGAGTTTACACTGTGTATACATTGGATTAATTTCATTTTAAGCCATGTAAGTGTCTTACATATTCCAAAATTAAATGAAAATGGAAAAAAATCAAACCCTTAAATTGCATATAAATCAAAACAAATGAACCTAAGTATATCAAATTGATAACTCAATTACATGGAGGACGTAATTATTTTAAGTAACTTTTGAACACAGTACCCTAACTGTACTTTTTTGATGGGATGAACTCTAAAGACAAAACAAGGAGGTGTGCAAATACCAATGAGTCATGCCAAAATTACAAAAGAGACAGCTTGATGCACTTCTCACTGGCCATATTTAGAGCAATTTGAACATCTAAAAGAATCGTGACTGATTATAACACATTGAATGAAATTATCCGTGTATTCAGTCACACAGAAACTAAAAGAGTGAAAAGGAATGAAAGAAAAAGGAAAGCACTCTACCAAAATCTACAAGCTAGTGAATGGAGAAAACATTATAATTATGAAATCATTATTTTGAAAACTCCAGTGTGATAATTTAATAATGCGCTGTCAGGGAATATTAAACCCATTGCACAAAAGTATATAAAACAGGTTATTCACATGGTGGCAAAGGCTCACCCCCCACATTATTGCTGAAGTTATCTGGAATAATGAAGTGATACGTAACAGAATAAAACCCTACATGCTTCTGTGAAATTGTTTGTGAAAACAGCCCATTACTTCCTTCCCCCTGTCTACTTCCTTTTGCACCTGGCTTTGCAGCAAGTGTCATCAAGATGTGGAGTCTGTTTACCCACCCTTGAATCTGAATTGAACTTATGACTTTGGGCAATAGAACACAGCAGGGGTGATACTGTTCAGTTCTGAACCTTTGTCTCAAGAGGCATGTGTGTTTCTGCTCATTTGATTGGATTTCTGCCATGCCATGAGAACACATCAGGATTAACCTGCTGGAGGATGAGACACCACAAGAGGGAAGTTGGTCCAGCTGTTACAAACAAAGCCTCAGACATAGGAGATATCCTTGCCAAGATCAGCAAAGTCAGCTCTAGTCAAGCTGTAGCTGTTCACAGGTGCATGAGTGAGCCTTGCCCAAAGACCTGAGGCCAGCACACCCAGAAGATCTGCCCAGATGACTTGTGCACTCCTTGCTTTTAAGCTACCAGATTTTGAGGTGACTTGTTACAAAGCAAAATCTAACTGATTCAGAAATGAGCCTGGGAGAGTAGAAACATTGGCTTTGAGGCCAGGGAGCTACAAATAGCTGGGAAAATAATGAGCAATTAATAGAAGCTGAAAAATGGAGTCTAGAAAGTGAAGCCCTATGTTACGTAGTTTTGAAATCATTGGCAAATGTTGCCTTTAGTAACTTGGAAGGTTAAAAAAAATGTACTTAATGAACTTGTCAGCTAGATTATTTTTGCTGCATGTAACAATGAACTACAGGGGTTATGTAAGCTAAAATAAGAACTATTAATTGGCAAGTGGAATTTAGAGAGAATATAGAGGAACCAGGACTGGCAGGGATAGAAAATGAAACTATTATCTCCAGTATTCTCAGCCAGGAACAGATTCTTAAGGTAGAATACAGCTTAAGGGTATCGAGCAAATCAGGAGTGTGTTGCCTACGATCCTTTGTCAGGATGCCTGAAAGAATTAAGGAGGCATCTAGAAGAAACCCTCAGCTAGAAAAATGTTTTATAGGAATCTTAAGGGCAGTGTCCCATAGGAAACTGCCATGCCCAAAGTGCTGAGAGTTAAGAGAGACAGAGGCATGTTTTGAAAACTAATTGTAGGTGTGGATTTTCCCCAAATGGAATAGAATATACTTAGACATATAGAAAGCTCACAACATTTTTACAGGACTTGTAATGGCAGAAACATCACTAGTTGAGTCCAGAGGGACTCAGGTTTTATAAATTGCACAGGAAGGATCCTGAAAAAGACCACTCAGCTGCATGCACAGTCTATTTCTTATATGAAAGAAGGTGACATCAAGAACCTAGATGGAAAAGTGAATGGCATACAGAATGGATTTGTGAGCTGTTCCTAGAATTCAGAGGACGTTGGACTAGAGGTCAGCCCCAGAGAACAGGACTGAGCTGTAATTAAGAAACATTTCCTGCTCCGGTGTTTGAGGGTCTGGCAACATTTGTCGGGTGGGAATTTAAAATTGCTGTGGACCAGAGAATGCCATGCATGCTCATTTCCCCTCATTAAATAAAACCATTTATTGTGGCTTTTCCTATTCTCTGTCTCATTATTTGTTGAATCTGTGGAGGCAAATAACCTGTACTCTGGATGTAGATCATCAAAACCCAGACTTTAAGAGTGTTGGCATGATTGCGTGAGGCTTTTGCTGATGTCCGGTGGGAATGAGTATCTTTTCCATATGGGGAGGTTATGAGTAATTTTGGCCAGAGGGGAAACTGGTAGATTATTTACAAAAATGGCAACAGCTATTTTCCTTTTGTATTCAGGCCACATTGTTCTTCTCGTCAAAATTTGAAGTCAGTTTCCCTTCCTCTTAAGTTTGGGCTGCCCTTGTGACTTTCTCTTCTCAGTAGAACTCAGCACAATGCAGTAGGCCAATTCTGAGCCCAGGCCTCAGGAGGACTTACACGTTTCCACTCAGCCTTTGGAATCCCTGCCCACCTATGCAAATGAGCCCAAGTTAGCTACTGGGTGATTAGAAATCACAAGGGACACAGGGAACCCAGGTGTTCTAGCCAAGCCCCTAGACAAGTAAGAGAGCTCAGTTAACATAAGCAAAGCCAGTGCTCCCCAAGTGACATGCAGCTCATGGCAAATACCTGCGTGGAACCCACTGATGGTAGCTGAGGAAGGCTTGACTTGGACCAGAAAGTCACAACTGACCTGCACATGCAGGAGGCAATCAATTGTTGTTGATTAAGCCATTAAGTTTGAGGAGGCTTTTTTTATGTAGTAAAACCCAACAGATACAATGCTAAATGTTGTGGAACAGAAAGGTAAATAAAAATAGGTGTCCCAGAGGGTATCACCGGTCAGCAGAATCAATGCCAGCAACTACCTTCTTTGGATATTTTATTGTATAGAGAAAAATCAACCCTCTTTCTTTCAGTTACTGTAATGTTTTCTGTTTCCTGCAGCTAAATTAATTCCAAATGGATACATCAACTTTTTGTCCCCAGTGCACTTCTCTTTTGACTTGCCTTGAGTAAACTCATCTAATTTATCTCCTGCCTTTCTCAATTCACAGAACAAAATGCATTCTCAGAAAGTATTTATTAAATGAATTGAGTGAATGATTTGACCAATTAATACTGTCCATCCTGGTATGTTTGTCTTTATCAAGTAACACTTTTGGGCTTCAGGTCAATATTTCCAATGGTCTCAGAGTCATTAAAGCTAAAAAAAAAAAAAAGTTGCTCTCAACCAGGAGATCTCATTCAGTTACTGGTTTTCTGCCTTTTCAAAGACAGGAATTTGATGTATTAGGACATTTACTTTGCAGTTTCAGCCTTTTTGTTTTCTTGAATAAAACTGCAAATGAATTTGTCATTGCTATTAACGTCAGCTCATATACTGGATGAAGTATTTGAGGAAAACTCTGTATTTTGCTCTGTCATCAAGTTGCTAGCTTCACTTCTTTAAATTCACAAACTTTTTGGATCTAGTCCATCAAATAGGAATATTGTCTATTGATGTATAGGGACACCAGGGGTTATCTCTCAAATTCTGAGTGCTTGAGAAATTAGAGCCATGTAAATGCTTTGTCCTATTGTTACCTTCCATTTTCTGTGTTCCCACACATACTGCCACACACTAGGATGGAAGAGTGTCTTATTATACCAGAAAAAAACCCTCTCAAATTAGCCAAACAAACACACAGAACTCAATGATAACCAAGTTCAATGTTATTATATCCTAGGGAGTTTTTAAACTGAGAAAGGCACTTGAGGAAGGACATGGGCTTGAAGAAACTGGGTAAGTCACTTAAACTTATCCCATCTCAGCTTTAGTATCATATAATGAGGTTGATAATAATGTATTCCCTTTACAGGGGCATTCCAAGAATATAATGGACAGGAAAAAGCTTTGGGACTTCTAAAAACGATGAAGTAGAAATTGTTTGTGTCTGTATCACCGCAGAAAATAGATGTGTACCACCAAATGCTTTCTTACATCCCATAAAAGTCTGTGTTGAAGCAATGCCAACAGTTAATTTAAAAAGCCATCTTTGTTCCTGGAAATCTTGTTTTCCTATAAATATTGAATATATGAGACTTGAGACACTTGCTACTATCCTGATCATTATTGTTATCATCGGTGTGTGTGTGCGCATGCTTTTTTGAAAGTTTATCTTTTCTTCAAAGAATACATTTGTAGGACTCTAGATTGCATTTTTTTAATTTATTTATTTTTATTCTTATGTTAATCCCCATACATTACATCATTAGTTTTAGATGAAGTGTTCCATGATTCATTGTTTGTGCGTAACACCCAGTGCTCCATGCAGAATGTGCCCTCCTCAATACCCACCACCAGGCTAACCCATCCTCCCACCCCCCTCCCCTCCAGAACCCTGTTTGTTTTTCAGAGTCCATAGTCTCTCATGGTTTGTCTACCCCTCCGATTTCCCCTGCTTCATTCTTCCCCTCCC